>NW_026865643.1:0-118691 GCF_026571515.1 Ruditapes philippinarum
ATTTTCATATAATCCTGAACTGTATGAAAAACATGAATATTCATGTGTATCCATGTGTGAAACATGAAAAACATGTGTCTGCACCATATGTAAAACAAACGGTCTGCTTTTCTTAGAGACACATATAGGTTTCTTACCATAAGTTTTACATACGTTTTACATGTCATGCATTTTTACCTGTGTTTAGTTTATGACCAGAAATACGTTTTGTTCTATATAATCTAAAATAATTACATTTGTCGTTTATATGGTTGTTTAACAAATTCATAAGGTACAGGTATTTATGTCATGAAATGTGTTATTTATAACAAATAATACATAATGAAATGAAGATAGTCCGGTAATGGTTCATTCAAGTAATTCTTAAGTACTCATTGTGTATTTCATCGTGTCATTTTAGTTACTTTTAAGTGTTTTCTTGATTTTTTCTTGACCTCTGTGAAAAACAAACAAACAAATAAAAAACAAAACACTAGTTTTTCTAATTTAGTTCTATTTTTAAATTCATAAGAACTGAAAGTAACATACCTTTAACTTTTTTCCAAGTTTGTCTGGACAGTTTATTGCTTTGTTAAATATTTCAACAAAAAGAAGAGAATTCTAATATGTCTGCCTTTAACCTTGAATAACGTCCTGATAAACAAGTTTGATATTTACAACGGCTTTGTTCGAATGTAAGCTGATAACCCCTTTATATTTGATAGTGTCGTATAACTTTCATACTTACGATAAATTCATTTACACATTTAGATAACAATTTACAATACTGGAAGTATCTTTTAATTGCCAGTCCTATACACAGGTGAACGTCGCGTGGCCATGACTTACACTATACCCCCGTTCCCCCTTCTACAACCCAAAACCCTAAACATCATCCAAACATCATAAGTATTGACAAAAATAAATTTTATGAAAACAATTTTTTATGACATTTCTATGCAAAATGAAAGTAGAGAAAATACCTTTTTATTTTTTTAGTCATAAATTTTTTTTTTTCATAAAATTTATTTTTGTCAAAACTTATGATGTTTGGATGATGTTTAAGCGTTTTGGGTTGTAGAAGGGGAACGGGGGTATAGTGTAAGTCGTGGCCACGCGACGTTCACCTGTTGCGGCGTCCAATTTTGTTTGGAGAGCTTATGTTATGTTACTTAACGATGAGATATAGTGATATGCGTTCAAAGGTTGTCTCTATGTCAAAGATCGAGGTCACACTTTGAAGGCAGGTGTAAATGTGTGTTTGGAGCAAAACCTGTACATGGTTTGTGGTATTTACATATGACATGACTCCATTACGGAGCAAATAATCTTGCACAGATTCAGAACCCTTCGTCAAAGGTCAAGGTCACACATGAAAAACAATACTCTAATTACGCACGCGAAAATGGCTGCGAAGGAACGGTCAACGGTGCAATGTAAACCTATAGAATAATCTGATAGAATGCTACCTAGACGAATGTCTGTTTAGATTTGTGCAGTTTGGGGGCGTTACGACACGAAAATTCCATTATGTCCGTACTAGAAGTACTCGCTTTAAACTTTGACAGGACGGGTATGATTCAGTCAATGTCGTAATGTGCCAAAATCCGATACCATGTGTCTTATTTATATATAAACAGTGTTGCTTGTAATTGCTTATCATAATTCCTTGAACATTAATTAAATATATCCCAATCAAACGATATATAAACTTTAAATAAGCAAATGATCAACGATAAAACATCACATTTAAGCATAAACGCAGTATATAAAACATTTATGGCATCAGACCTGTTACCCAATCTAACCAAAATAAACAGTACACATATAGTATATAAAAGGCGTATATTAAAGTTTTTGAAACCATAACTATAGGTCCGCATAGCACTATCCAAATCATCTCAAAAGAAAATCCAAACAAAACTTTAAAAGATAAATTTCTTCAAAACGAACTCTCCTAGTTTCTTAAAAAAAACAAATGGATATATTGAAATATTCAGATGTTTTACAACTGTGAAATGCAACAACTCTTACAACGGGAGAGGAACTGTAACACGAAGGATGGAGTTCTTATGATAACTTGTCAGGAGTCCTTGTGATAACAGTCGTGGAGTTCCTCGGAAATTTTTTGTATATACTACTACTAAAACACTCGCCAAAATTGATAATTTTTATCTTTAAAAAGTGTGTTTTAGGTGCTAAATTATTAAACTTTAATGATTAAGTTTGCCTTACATCTTGTATTATGTGTCAAAGCCTAATTCACAGGCCATTTTTCATCGCCTCTTGCTTAAAATCTGGTAGTTTTAAGTAAAATTTCCAAATTATTTGCCAACTCGCAAGTATTGACCTATTTATTTCTGGTCTTCATCCTTGCCATACAAAATTACCTAATTGTAATGCAAAATTGCAAACATACAGCCCCGGCTACCAAATTTATTCCCGATTTTTCAAATGTCCTTAAGTTCTTGTGATAAATTTAATTACTGTCATTGTGTTTCTTGCGGTAAATCACGACACGTTGTAGCGTTTTGTGTCATTCAATAAGGTTGTAAATCATTAAATGTAGTACACTCATCCTTTGCGCAAAAATCAGGAGTCTTAAGATAATAATGTAAAGGAATATGAGCGTTCAAGTTCATTCTCAATAATAATAATTCTTACAGAATGCACTTGTTTGGTATACATTACATATAATTGATTATGAGATGGAAAGATTACAACACTGCCATTGACATGTGTTGAAATCAAATGATTTTAGTAGTTGATAAAATGTTTAATACTTTTTATTCATGTTAAATTCCTTTTCATATTATGTTTTATCTGTAGAAGAACTATTTCTTTAACTGAAAAATTCATTTCAATTATTGTTGATACATTGTCATATTGTTATTGATATAGTAAATCTACTGGTCCTTGAGGATTACTCCATGCCAAATGTTACATTTACCCATTCAGATCAATACTTGATCAACTAAAAAACATTGTTTTCTGTCCTTATCGAAAGCGATGATTTTTTTGCCATTAAACAGAAATAGGTCTGTCAAAAGAATGGTCAAAACTGTCACAGAAAATTGTTTGAGTCTTCTGATACTTTTCTTCCTTTAGAACATTCAGATAAGTCGTCAAGAATGCAATGACTACATTTCTAAGCACATCGATTCAATTTTCATATTTCATTATTTTATTTGCATGCACTGATTTTACAATGTCCATGTCTTGTATTTTTTTTATCAAGTGACAATACTACACAACATATCGAAAATTTATACAATATCCAGATAAAGTGAATTGAACTGAAAGCTAAAAGCTTATTGTAAATCTCTCCACATTTAAAACACAGTGTATAGTTTTTTGGGGTGGGGTGGGCGATATTTAAACGTAAAGTAGTATTCAAGATATGTAAGTATGCAGTGGAGATGTTTGACCTAACAAACTTCGAATGTGGAACAGTGTATTTAAAATCAAATGGATTCATTAGCAAAATACAAAAAGAAAACTATATACTGTGACGACGCATTTACATCCTGGTCTATTTCCAGGACAAAGATTATAATAATATCTAATATTTTGCTTTTACATCATCACGACATATATTTTCAACTGTTCATTTCTAGTGTATACTTGAAAGGTATATCAAGCCCTCCAAGTATATCATTATAGAATTTGTCAAATCTTTCATTTTGTGCCACAGTAAAATGCGTCTTCCAATCACCAACCGTTCCTGAAAGAGAAAAAACAACGACATTTGGGTTACATGAAATAATGTATACGGGGTCACGTGATGTCTTCATCAACAGTATAGCTTGCAATGTACCATACTACTTGACAGATAAAACCCCAACCAAACAAGTTTTACGCCAACCTGTGGCATATGATAAATTCATATTGTTTCCGTTATAGTTACTCGGTGACATTTATATATTTTCACAATTCTGCCTTATTTTAAGGAAAGGCTCCGGAAAATTAAACCAGACAGTTTAGCAGACACTTGGGAAATCTTGGACGATATTTAATTTGGTCATTGTAACAGTGAAGTTCTCCACGGCTACTTCTTATTTATTTTAAGTCCTATGACAATAATATTCTAAGAAAATATGGAATACAATACAAAAACCTTTTAATATAATAAAATGCTATACAGTATAATCGTTGTGTAATACTTGTGTGTAGAATCAATATAATAAAATTAAAAGCAAATTTACTATATCAACATACCGGTGGCAATATGCATACAACCATTAACAAGCCAGGCCAGTTTGCAATTGGTGCACGCAGGTTCGAGCCCACGCTCCACCATTAAACAATGACAATATCTTTTTCAGATAAAAAAGAAAAAAATAAGAATCCTTAAATAAAGTCCAAAGCAACAATACTGAAAATTCTGCAGGCTCGGTTTGATTTGTTCATGGACGGTAATGTAAAGTGCAAACTACCGTCCTCGCCCCTAGCACCGGCTTAAGCATAATTCACTATTTAAACACGAAAATGGTGACATTTTGAATTTAGAAACATCCGCGGATATGTTCATAAAATTTTAAAAACCTTGATCCCATGTATCGTTATTTGACAAATAGAAAGTAAAAGATTTGATATATTCATGCACTCTGAAAACTAAAACATCTAACGGTCTTCTGGGGCGTCGCAGATATGGGAAACTGAAATGCGACAGTGAATAAACAGAAATAAATATGTGCAGTGAAGTTAGGTTAAAGAGACTCCATTGAGATTTTTTTGACATGACTGGACTGTAAATTAATTTTTCGAGATAAGTGGTCTATTTCATGTAGGTCTACATCAGAAACTTGTGTGCATGATTTCAGATCATTCACTAACTCTGTTGTCTTTTTCAGAGTTATTATTCTTATTGTGAATAATGGCCCAAAATTGAAAAGCGTTGCAACGCTTTTTTACTTAAAATCGGTCTAAGAGTGGCACAAACGTACGATTTTCTATTTATTTCTGGGCCAATATCTTATTTATGTTTTGCATATCTTCCTATTTAAGTGCATGCTGCAATTGGTCTATGTAAGAATTTTAGGCTTTTGGACCTCAGTGGAGTTTTCTTTTAAACTTCATAATGAAATTCGATGAAATTGATTTTGGACGTTTAAATTTCAAAAGCGAATTCGTCACAGATATATGTGCAATATGTGTTTATGTACTGTAAAATTACAGTTTCTACATATAATCGTATATGAATAAGTACCTTTTCTAAGAAGTGGTGAGACTTTTGCGTTGATAGAGTACACATCTAGATGGTTGGTCATTGGATTTCTTTTCATGCTTTCAAACTGGCAGTGCTCCACAATTCTTGTTAACAAATCACCGGATAGATCTTTATCCAGAAATTTACATATTTCTGTAACCTCTCTGTGCAGGTCTTCTTTCATGTCTTCGTAAAATACAATTTTAACGTTTGACCGATCTCTTAATTCCCACCAACTCTTAGTGTAGTCAAACCAGGACCCGTGGTCAACTAAATATTGAAAAGTAGCTGTTTTTGATTGAGAGATAAAAAATGGTATACACAACAGATGCAGAACTGTGTAATAATAGTTAAAATAAGAACGAGTAAAAGGAAAATAAAGCCATTGCTAAATTAAACGATTTGAATTGTGTTACGAAGTTATACATGCATGCTTTTAATTTGCCATGACCAATACCCAACTCCTCTCGTTCCTGGATATATGGAATTCAGTAGCTTATAGTCATGCTGTACAACTTCAATTATAAACTTTAATTATAACAGTAAAACTTTTGAATGATTTATTGAGGGAGCTTGCAAGTCACGACAGATCAATGCGTCCATATTTAGCCCGATCATATTAATTTAGTTAAAGCATTTAGTGTGCGATTCTTCTACAGGAATCTGAAAGCAAATGCAAGAAATATTTAGTTGGCTTTTTTTATCTTACCATGTCCCTCCATGAACATGTCGAAGAAATCTTCCCAAGTTCCCGTAAACTTTCCAAACGATGAACTAGACCGGTAGAAATGGTAATAAGAAACGCACAAGTCTTTTGGGTTCCGGAATAAAACTATTATCTGTGAAAATATTAACATATCATATGTAACCACTTCGATAGTGTATTTTTAAAAATCTTGAATTTGTAAAAATGTAGCCATAACTAATACAATTCCATAATGGTATTGAGAAACTTGATAAAAAAAAGGGTCATATATTCAAAGAAAGAGCGTATTTTGTTATTTACCTAGATTAACAAATGGTCTATTTAATATTTATTGTATAATAATATGGGAACACTTGATGAAACACCTTCCATTAATCAGCCTAAGATATTCATGAATTTTAATCAACAACAGTTATGATAATAAACGTAGTCTTTTCTATTTTTGTTGGGTTTACGTCGCACCAACACAGTATAGGTCATATGGCGACGTTCCAGCTTTACTGCATGGTGGAGGAAAACCTCAGGTGCCCTTCCGTGCATTATTTCATAATTTCAGGCACGAACGGGCACCTGAGCCGAGCCACCGACGTTTCGTAAGCTAGTTGGATAGTTTCCTCACATGAAAGAATCTAAAGTCTCTTTCGTGATTCGAACCCACAGCGGTGATGAGCAAGTGCTTTGATATAAATTTTACCGCACAATTTCCGCCCCCTTCATTTATTCCAATTGTTTCTTACCTTACAGTCTTTTTCCTGAATTTGTTTTGGCATTAGTTTAACTGGTAAATGGCTCTTGATCACCCTTGGTGACGCCATTGGATTAGCAATGTCAAGGCCAACCTCGTTTAGAACTTTGTCCTTGAACTCTAAAAATGGTGACCGGAAGTAGACAGGTTTTCGGTAAGCGCCATCAAAATCCCCATCATGCATTATCAGCCATGCTATTTCCTGTAACCACGTTGTTCCTGGAGAATACATGTCAAATGTAAGAGGTCTCTTTCTCAACAGATTGAAATAATTTTGTTTCTCGCTAGACTGTAGTCTACTAAATTGTATTGTTGAAGAATAAGTTAATTGAGAACATTTAACTTTAATTTACGGATAAATTTAGATTTGTTCTAATATATTTAGTTGCTTTTTTTTCAAGAGGAATTTTAGATGTATTGTTTTACAATTTCTAATAATGAAGTTGCAGGCAAATGTAGACAGATTTAAAATCTATAATAACCCATAATCAGCTCGCTTCGGTACAAGTATGGATACAATTTGATAATGCCTTAAATGTTTGATATCTGAGGTGTCCCATTGTTTTTCATAAACAACATAGCAAATGCTCATGTTAACATTTGACATCGATACATTTAACTGTTTTTATTGGGATTTTATTGAAACAACAACTATGAAAGCTTCAAGGAGCTCAGACAAGTAAAACCCATTAGACTCGTTGCAGTCACATTGATTTCTCGTAATGTTCCTGTATTTTGATACATGTTAATGGAACATTGATGGAAATTTATTGAAATGAAGGCACTTTTGGTAGAAATACAAACTATTCTAAATCAATTAAGGTCCTGCAAAAGATTAGGAATGTGTTAGGCCGAATAAGATAATTGTTACAATGAGACGAACTTAACTACATGTATAATATTCACGATTCACAGCTTATTAAAGTTGTACAATTCTCTGTTCTCTATATTGATAATACACGCATATGCATTGTTAATACTATAGTTTGATGCACTACAAAAGAAACAGATGTCGGTTAGTTTATTTGTTTAGTTTTACAGTATAAGTCATATTGCGCCGAAACAGGAAATATCATTTTGGCTGTGCTGCAACCTTCAAAGCAACACAATGTCACCTGCTGCAGCTAAGAGATGCATAGACTCAAGTTATTCGAACCCATTTACGTCGACTCTTAGATCACAGAGGGATAAACGGTGGCTGCAATTATTATGTCTCAATCATTTAAAGCAACCTCAGCCACAGCAGAAGTTAGTATATCGTCAGTATTGAAATGTATTCCTTTATAAATAAAAAATGCCAATGATTGACAAAAATGAAGCGGTTTCTAAAAGTATGACAAAGAAAATGTTCAGTCAGAAATTGCAACTGGCATTTAACCTAATGCGAAATTGGCTTACATATTTACTACCACAAAATTAAAAAAAAAAACAACAATTTAATGACCTAAAATAGGTTTGCTTGCATACGTTTTTGTTCGACAATTTCACTGGATGTAAGGTTACATATGGATCTAACATTTCAATTTGCACGAAGGTTACCACTGATAATGAACTACAAAACGTAATTTGCACGCAAGGTACATACAATAATTACTCACGTGACGCGCTCGGAAATAATTTCCGGGCACATACGTGCTTCCACGTACTATTTTTTCATAAATTAACGCAAATGTAACTCACAGTCCAGGAATATTAAAAAACGAAAGAAAAAAAAAACTTTATATATTATTGTCGTGGTTACCGGCTTTAGGATATGTTGCTATGATGACGTCATCATTTCTCACTTGGAAGTCTTTCACAGCGTCCAGAATGTCGGCAGGGGTATAACCGAAAAACAGAACATCTTCGTAAACGTGTTCCCCTTTATTAAAAAGAGATAAAAAAAACCTTTTTACTCCGTAATTAGTATGCAAAACGTATGGAAGTTTGATATCTCCATAAACAAAATCAAATTCATATATTCTGCGAATAAATAGATCAGTTTGTGATTTACTTTTATGTTTTGAACAGCAAAAGATTTAAATAAAATCAAGAAACAGAAAAAAATGGCAATTAAAACATAATAAAGCAAGGAAAATGAACACACAAAACCCAACAACATAAAAGTCTGAAACATCCATAAGAAAACTTGTTTTACGTTCCTTCAAATCCGTACCTTTACAAACATCAATATAGTAAATTCAGTAAAAAAAAACAGCTGACCAAGCTATACTTTATATGTTAAAACACCTATTTAGAATTTAATGTAAAACACATTTTTACTCATGAAATTAATATTTTCTTCTTCATTTATGATTATTTTTAAAAAGTAAAATACAGAAAATGCTTACCTGGTAAAATATGTCGGTACGTTTTCTCGGCTCCCTCGCATTGTTCCTGATCTTTTTCACCCATTTCTAATAATTGTGTGCCAGTTATGATTTTTGAAATCAGTTTTGACACGATTTATTCATTAAAATCACAAACGCCTGCTAACATTGATCACATGTAATCACTGAATCAATGTTTTAATAATAAAACACGATGGACTAATGCATTTTCTATATTTATAGACAATTTGTTCGATAACACAGGGGTTTGTATTATTGGATAGTGAAACAATGATATCCAATTTTCTATAAACATCATTTCAAACAGTTGTTAAAATCAATTTATGGTGTTAAGTTGATGAATTATAAATTAACGATTTCATTTGAATAATTACACAACAATGAAATCACGAATTCTAAATTTCAACACATTTTCTTTATGGTTTAAGCTACATGAATCGACAATTTTCAGTTGAAAATGTGGATTCATGAAACTGAAAACACGAATTCAACAATAATGCTTCAATCGTCGAAACAATATTGTCATGAAGATGTAACCGTGAACGTATGAAGTTAGGATGTAATAGTGACTAAATGAAGTAAAGATGGCACCGTTTAATTCATTAAACAACACATATTGTCAGTGCAAATGGTATAAATATAAATGTGTCTTCTGTAAGGGAACAAGTCTGTAAAAGACGACAAGCCCATTATGTATCGGATTCCGTTTTTAACTTTACCAGAAAAAAAAAATTGTACATCACTTTTTAACTAAACTCAACGGAATACATCTCCGGTTACCACTAATCATAAAAGTTTTAAACCGATGTTTGACGTGAGAGGCCGCAAAGTTGCGATTGAGACAACTAAACAGAAATGGGCAGAAAATCTCAATATATACAATCGGAAATCAATGCCCTGTGGTAAAACTCTGCGACGATTTTATTACTGATGTTGACAGTAAAGCTTGGAGGCAATGTTAAAGTGATCGCAGATACTTATTGTTGATAGGCAATCATCTGTATTAGCTCGTTAGAGAACTAAGTGGAATATTGGAGAGAGAAAATATTTGTTTTTTATTAGCATGACACTTGATTTACGGGAAGTTTTAAAGACATAAGCTGTCGTCGGTAGATTGCATGAATAAGCTTTTTCTTTGCGAGAGTAATGGTTATCTTACAGGCTGTACTTCGCTTCAAGAATGCTTTAAAATATACTTTGCTGTGGCTTACTTTACTCTAACCGTGGCTTGGTCCTTCCCGAGTGTTCTGTTCATGCAATAATATTATCAATGATAACATACCGTACTTTATAACCTGTCCTGTTTGATTTTTTGTTTTAACGTGTTTTTGTTTCCGAAAAAGGAGAATAGCCTCGTTGTGATATAACTATATATAATTTAGGGTTCTCGGTAGAACTTTATCAATACTGATCACAAGCGAAGTTTAAGGCAAGCGTAAAATGGCTGCAAAGGAATGGTCAGCTGTGCACAGCATACTATTAGAACAACCAAAGTAGACGAATGTCTGTTTAGATGTGCGAAGTTGTTGAAACCAAACGGAAACATAACGACAAGAAAATTTCATTACATTGTATTATAGTTGTACTCGTCTTTTACTGTGACACGACGGATACCCTTTAGTCAATGTAGTATTGTGCCAGGAATCCAACACCATGTTTATTTATACAATGTATATAGATAGAGCTTACACGCTCGTAATGGTTTATCCTAATGCCTTGGACATTATTTATTTTATTCCAATTAAGCGATACCTAAACGTTTAACAAGAAAATGACAACATTAAAAAATCAAATTTGAGCATAGACATAGTATGTATGTATAAGACATTAAAGCATTATACCCGTTACAAAATCTAACAAAAAAAAAGAAAAAAGAAAAGAAAACAAACAAACAAAAAAAGACAACACACACACGTGTGAGCTCGCTTTACTATATTACTTTATAAAGGCGGCTTTTTAAGTTTTAAGCCGCACAGCACTATCCAAATCATATCAAAAGAAATACAAAACTTAAAAATAAAATATATTTACATTTAATTTCTCCAAAACAAACTTGTTTCCTAGTTTCTAATAGTTAACAAACTGATAGTTTAAAAATTTTCAAAATGTTTTTTATTACAACCCAAATGAAAAACCCTTTTTTTGGGCCCTTTTCCTTAAATTTTCGGATAAAAAATCTCAACAAGCATAAATTTACACAGAACAGATAACGGTTTTTCGGTCAAAAACCTACGCTAAGAAACTAAACATGTAAGCAAATGGTAATTCAATGCTGGAAGTTGTGTACAAGTTTATTTCCAATATATTGTAAGGACCTACCCCCCTAGGGTAGTTACCAAATCCTTATTAATCAGGATACCGGCCACTGTATTAACTAGCAAGTGTATGGCAATATTTCTACCCCATATTACATACACTTACAAGTAGCTGTTGTTTTAAACATCAGACATAGCTTCAACACATCTTAGTCATCTTTGTAGTATACCAATACATCATAAGAGGTAGGCTCAGATCATAATAGAGACATCATAGTTTCATCAAGGGATCCTTTGTATCTGGTCTTCTTGTCAGGATATTTATATAACCAGGATTTATACAACCTATTACATATGATAGAGTGTACAAATATAGGTAAGTCCTGCATTGGTAACACAGGACACTGGTACAAGACATCAGTAACTCGATTAACATGTAAACGTCATTTAATAATGTGACATCATATATAACAAGTTAGCGCATCTCGATAAATATGTATATGATATTCGCTGACAATACTACTCTGTGACGTAGATCTATCGATATAAACGAATTAATATCGGGCGGCATTAACAATTCTTCTTCGATGGATTAAATACCGGCATTGACAATACTCGACAATAGAGGACCTAGGCTTATGCAATGGGATCTTCTTCGGTTATGAACATGTAGTTACAAATAAATGTAAAGTATGACAGGGTGTTGGAAATTCATAAGACCAATACATCTTAGGGTCTGCCATAACGTGATAATTCATATTAAGTTCAGCATCAAATAAATTTGTAATAGACTTCAGTAAGTAAACTGTTGTTGTTTACGATAGTACTGGATAGCTTAACGCTCAGCAAATAAAGGTAAGTTATTATTTATCCAATATATAGTAGATACCTTATAAGTAAGCAAGTAAGTGGTTGCAGGAAATATATATATATATATATCAGACGTAATGTGACTTGAGGCTCAAAGAATTTAAGCTTTGTAGCTTTGGTACTTCTCAAGTTGTTACGATTGAGAAGAAGATGCCAAGTGACGACAGTCACCCCTATTTATAAACTTTTGGGACGCTACAAAGAGTGCTCCAGCCAATGAAAATCCTGGCTTAAGACTAGGTCCAGTGATCAGTCTAAAACAATATTTAACAATATAGCAATAACAATAAAAGTTCTAACAGACATAAGTAGCACATATATGGCTTAATTGAAAAGCCACATAAACATATCTGAAATAACATTTAAAAATACATATTAACAAAAAGCCGGTCCAAAATACTCGAGCGTAGTAATATATGCAGACGTATTCTATAACGCAGATGAAATACAGTTCTCACTTAATAAAATATGATAATGACAGAAAATCATCCGGCTCAAATCAGGCTTACAATTATTTTTACATAAATAAGAAATCCTAAAAGTTTAAATGTAAACAAATATACATTCATAAAAAGCCAGACTGAAATACAAATAAGTAGTTCCAAAGTTCTGTGTCCGCCATTTTTAAACATGGAAAATGACAGAAGAAAGCACCGTCTGAATCGTCCGATAATGTCTGTAGATATTCACTTTGTGATATATTATAGTAACTGTAAATGTTCCAAATTATTAGATATTCATCAGGAAATAAATTAGGGTCATCTGACCATTTTGTGGCGAGAGTTATCTATCCTAATGTGATACTCTTCTTAAAAGAGAACTGTCAACATTGCTGATATTCAAGTTTTACGTTGTGTTTCGTGGAATAAAGTCCATTTGTTAAAAAGGTAGCACTATTTGATAATTGTTAATACATTTTAAGTAAGAACAGTTCATGATTTATAGAATTATATATGCACATGTTGATTTCTGTTGAAAGTATAACGTAAATTGTCATGTCATTTGAAATGTCCATAATTTGTAAGGGAGGTATTTCATTACTCGCTCCCCACCTTAAAGAATTAGATACTCCTGTATCTGTTACACATATATTTTAAATTTTAAAGTCCATGATAATGTCATTAAATTATTCACTTACGTTTTTTATTTTAGTTAAAAATTTACTTTATATTCCAGGTCGATGTGTTGAGGTTCAGATCCTGATTGGAATGTGGTTTATACTTTGGAGGAAATCTCTGTAAGGTCCTGCTTGTGCTGAGAAACTATTTTGATATCCAGCTTCATAGATGGCGATAAGTTTGTCGGCTCCAACAACAGGTTTCTTCTGAGCAATATTACGGACAATGGTGAAGTTTGTATGGCGGAGACGAGCCTCGGCTGAAGAAGTCTCAACATCTCTGGTTTCTGGGAGAGCCAAAAACTGGAATGCGTCCAAAATGTAATGTCTGTCTAAGGGAAGACCCAGTGAAGTGCCAACTGTCGTCTACAGAAGAAGTTTATTGTCTGGACTTAACGTTCTCCAGTCTTCTGGTGACCAAGTGGTGATTGGACCTGGGAGTGGAATCTCTATAGTAGCTACTTTTTCCCAGTCACGTCTTGCTGGAGGGAAAAGTGGCATCTCCCCAGACATCAAAAGTAATGTTGCTATAACTTCATTTGAAATAAGGTTATTTTCAGATTCAGGTTCAGAAGTTGAAATAGTTGGAGCTGGCTTCTCAATTGTGACAGTCGGAAAGCGAATAGTTGTAGAACTGTCCATTGAAGATACAATGTCACTGTGTTTTGATCTTTTCTTTGCTGATGTAGAAATAGTGGCTGGAGTAGAAGTGGATGACATGTTAACACTGGAATACACAGTTGAAGAAGAACAAGAAGTGGCAGCAGATGTTAATGATGATGATAATGTAGTTGATGAGAGGACAATCTTATTAGCAGTAGTAGATAACACGATGTCAGGCATAGCTGATGTTGCTGTAGAAGAAGATGATGTAGCTACAGTTTCAGTTGAAGTTGTTATAGAGGAGACCGGAGAAAGAGGCTGTTTATGTGGCGACTCTGGTTCTACATCATAAAAATCAAGGTCAGGTTAATGTAATGGTGAGAGAATAGGAGGCATTGACAGTAGGGAAGAAGTAGATAATGGCGAGATTGATCTCCTCTTTGCTGGTGGGCTTTGGCTATCAACAGCTGGCTTCCATCGACTCATCTCAACCTTGACCACCGTTATACCATCCAGACCCACTGCCTTTAACATCTTGTCGACATCTGGAGATAACTTAACAGTTTCCCACTGTTTTGGAATGAATGATGGAGCTTCCTTGATGGTGGCCATGGTTCTCATCATTCGGTCTCGAACCCTTTGCCCAACACTTTCCAGAGACAGTCGGTAGTGCTCGCCTTTTCCACCAAACACAACAACCTTTGACACATAGGAACCTATCTCCAACGATTCAGCTGTCCACATTGCTGGTCTCGTAGGTTAATACGACCTTTCCCGGGCTTCACATGATCCATACTGTACAGTAGACAGAGGGCCGTGCCTGTCCCAACCATGTTGCCACTTGTCAGATGAATGAGAGGGGCACTTCAACAGTAGCTCCTTCATTTCATGTATGCCTGGAACTTCAGCAGGTGTCCCATTTACGCACGTCCGGTATGCCCTTGGCTCTACTGCAGCAAAGAAAGCTTCCTTATCAGATGGAAAGTTAGGCCCATATTTCTTGGCTACAGAACGATGCTTGCTGTTGATGTGTGAACGTAAGTCTACTGGTCTTCTGAACAGCTGAAAACACCAGGCACACATAACCTCCAGAAATCTGTGTGGTTTATTCATGTAGTGAGTACGGAGTTGATCCTTGGTCACAAAACCTTTACCACAGGACCAGCATTTGTGAACCATACTGAAAAATATAGGTATACAACATCTTGTTAAGTTTTAGGCCATGATATTTTATACATGGATTCCCATTGCATAAGCCAGCCATTCCTCTGATACGTGTTCTTGATTTATTGCGGAATTTGAAACGGTACAGAATTTGATACGTCTAGGGTTATTTGCTTCCGAAGCGCGCTGATTTGACGGAAAAGTTTGATACGCTTAAATGTAAACGTTATGTATATTTCTGTTGCTATTATAACGAATGATGTTAAGGCTTGTATATATAGTCCAAGATTGATGGTTACCTCATCTACCCACCTATAACAACCGTGAGGTAAGTTAACAGTCTAACCTGTGCACAAGGCTTAGACAACCATGTATATACCACATATACATAAAGAACACAGAGCCCCCCTTGGGTCCTGTAATCATATATTTCCCAATATATGAACCACGAAGGGTGGTACCTTCAGACACTCCTTAGTGAATGAACATAGGTGAGTTAAAACCATTTTATTGCGAATGTACACACAAGTTGAAAATAAAGAAAAAAAGCTTGCAACAGTAAATATCAATTATTTTTCGGTTTAAAGTCTTGGAACCACTTCGGTAGATTTGAACCTCGGTAAGGAAGAAGACGATCAATATGCACCACCTTTGGAACCATTTTCGGGGATGCACGGATCAGGTAAGTCAAATCATCAAGCTGCTTCAACACCAGATATGGACCCTTCCAATTATTAGTAAGTTTATTGCACACACCAATTTTCCTTGTTGTATCATATACTAGTAACCACACTGGTTGATTTATTTCCATTTTTCTGGACTTTGCTTTTGAATCATAGTATTTCTTTCTATATTTTGTTTGTTTCTTCAGATTCTCTCGGGCAATACTGTGACATCGACGAAGGTTATCTTGAAGATTGGCAAAATATTTATCAACGTCCCCAGACCAAACATCATCCGCTAGCGTTTGGCCCATTAAACTAGCGGTTTGTAGTTTTCCGACTTTTGTCCCCGCCATGGACAGTCCTTCGCATAGTGGTCCATTCCGCTACATAAGAAACACCCCGTAAAATTTCGGTCATATCTACCAATTCTTTTTCTGTCATCTTTTTCAG
Organism: Ruditapes philippinarum; assembly: GCF_026571515.1. Taxonomy (NCBI): domain Eukaryota; kingdom Metazoa; phylum Mollusca; class Bivalvia; order Venerida; family Veneridae; genus Ruditapes; species Ruditapes philippinarum. Next base: position 16,094 of record NW_026865643.1, read on the forward strand.
CTAAGCTTGCCTTCTCAATTTTTGTTTCCATTTTTTCAAGTCTGTTTAAGATGTTGTGCATTTGACTCATTATTTCACTTTCAACTAAAGTCTTGTTGTTTGCGGCTACATTTCTTGTTTCGCTGCTTGCTATATTGCGTACAGTTGATCGCTTTCTATCGTCTGGTCCCAATATTGATTCGCATCTTTCCACAATCTCCACGGCTTCTTCTATTGTGCTACAATTTCTATCCATACATCTATACTTTAAGTCTAGGCTGATATTTTTTATAAAATTGGTGAAGTGCAAGTGACTCCTGAGCTTCTGTTCCAAGGTCAGGATACGCCCTTCGAGCTAGTAGTCTTAGGTCATCACCATATGATGCTACCGCTTCACCTATGTTACGTTTCCTAGTTTCAAATTTAGTTAAATACCTAGTCTGTTGCCTACTACTTCCAAATCTTTCGGACAATTTTTGCTCCAGTATTGCATAAACTCTTTGCTCCTTTGGACGCAAACCTAAATAAAATGTTCTTGCTGAACCTTTCAGACAAGAAGCTAAAGTAAGTGCTTTCTCTTCATTAGACCACCTACCCAGATCTGAACAATTAGAAAAATGAGAAAAATAACTTCCCCAGTCTTCAGTACCATCATAAATTGTTGGTTTAATTACAGGAAGATTTTGTTTGTTTCTTTTATTACTTATATTGATTTGATTATCATTTGTGTCCAGCTCATATTTTCGGTTAGATATTTCCTCGGTGTTGTAACGCTCTCTTCTACTATCGCGGTTTACTTTAATTCGTCTACGATGTACCGGTCTTTCGTCAATGTCGTCTTTATCAGAATCAGAATATTGTTCAATATTCTCAGGTTTACGGATATATCTTCGCCTTCCTCGTCTATTGTTCAGGCCATGGTATTGGTTTTCGTCATCACCAATTTCCTCATTAAAATTGACTCTTCGTCCAGATCTCCTAGTACTGTTTCTAGTTTCATTCGGTTTGTCTTCAGGATTATCTCCCTGCCCAGAGCTGCTATTTACATTATCATTCCGCCTAGGAGTATTACAACGTTGTTGACTGTCCTTCGGTTCTTCGTCATCTTCGTCAGTGTCAGATGCTGATGGTAAAGTATATTAAATATGCGACATGTTCGGCTTTTCATTTCCACTGTCATCATTATGTTCTGCCTCTATTGTTTCATCACAGTTATGCATTGTATTAAATTGTATTTCAGGATCAGAATCTCATGTTTCCTCTTAAAAATAAAGAATAACATATAAAGATTAGTTGAGTTGTCTCTGACAAGGTCCTTTGCAAAGACTAAAAATAATTCCACTGTATACGCCTTCTATTGTCTAGTTACTGTCTCAGCAAGTGATGTCACAATCATCTGAAAATTTAAAAGTAAATGATTTAGTTAGTATAATATGTGTCTGGAACCCGCCACTCTATCATCTCAAGATTGTACCATCTGACTAAAACTATGTCTGCAAAGTGTGAGTTCGTCTCTGGTATACCCTGTAAGAAAAGGATATCCCACTTCTGACACCAAGTTGTAAGGACCTACCCCCCTAGGGTAGTTACCAAATCCTTATTAATCAGGATACCGGCCACTGTATTAACTAGCAAGTGTATGGCAATACTTCTACCCCATATTACATACACTTACAAGTAGCTGTTGTTTTAAACATCAGACATAGCTTCAACACATCTTAGTCATCTTTGTAGTATACCAATACATCATAAGAGGTAGGCTCAGATCATAATAGAGACATCATAGTTTCATCAAGGGATCCTTTGTAAGTATCTGGTCATCTTGTCAGGATATTTATATAACCAGGATTTATACAATCTATTACATAGGATAGAGTGTACAAATATAGGCAAGTCCTGCATTGGTAACACAGGAAACTGGTACAAGACATCAGTAACTCGATTAACATGTAAACGTCATTTAAAAATGTGACATCATATATAACAAGTGCATCTCAATAAATATGTATATAATATTCGCTGACAATACTACTCTGTGACGTAGATCTATCGATATAAACGAATTAATATCGGGCGGCATTAACAATTCTTCTTCGATGGATTAAATACCGGCATTGACAATACTCGACAATAGAGGACCTAGGCTTATGCAATGGGATCTTCTTCGGTTATGAACATGTAGTTACAAATAAATGTAAAGTATGACAGGATGTTAGAAATTCATAAGACCAATACATCTTTTAGGGTCTGCCATAACGTGATAATTCATATTAAGTTCAGCATCAAATAAATTTGTAATAGACTTCAGTAAGTAAACTGTTGTTGTTTACGATAGTACTGGATAGCTTAACGCTCAGCAAATAAAGGTAAGTTATTATTTATCCAATATATAGTAGATACCTTATAAGTAAGCAAGTAAGTGGTTGCAGGAAATATATATATATATCAGACGTAATGTGACTTGAGGCTCAAAGAATTTACGCTTTGTAGCTTTGGTACTTCTCAAGTTGTTACGGTTGAGAAGAAGATGCCAAATGACGACAGTCACCCCTATTTATAAACTTTTGGGACGCTACAAAGAGTGCTCCAGCCAATGAAAATCCCGGCTTAAGGTATTAGGACCCTAATGGGCACTATCAGGAACTAAAAAATTGACATCATAAGTCAGATGCATACCTTAAAGTACACCTGTATGCAAAATTTAAACAAAGTTTACCGTACGGAAATCAAGTTATGGCCACTTTTCTGAACTCAAGCTAGGATGTTATGAGGGCCTTTTTTTAGAAAGTAGGAACCTTTAAATAATCTGCAATAACATTCTAATGAAATATGTTTTCCCATTAATTTTTGGTAAGAAACAAATAGTACCATTCAGCTAACAATCCAAATAAGCAAAATTATGGTTTCTACTTAAAATTTATGAAATCTGTATAAAAATGTTACCCTACCCCACCCATTTTTACCACGTGTCTGACCATTTTTCTACTTAGGGAGCCTAATTTAAAAAATTCTTAAAATTTACCCAAATGAGTGCCTGTTTTCAAAGTTTCCCAAAATTTTTAAAAAAGTATATTGGTTGATCTTGTAAACTATGAAATACTTTTACCGTCTAGTTTTGATTATATTACACTTTGAAAATATCAGGTACCATATTTATTACTATATTTAGCATAATTTAGCCAATAAATACCTATATAAATTAAAAATCAAAATTAAACACTTTTTTCTTTCCAAATGGGACATGAGAGATACATAAATAATGTTAAAAGAAAAAAAAAGAAAAAACAAAGTTGACCCTTCTGGGGATTGAACACATGGCCCTCATTTTCAATGTAGTTAACAGTAGTTCTAGCCTATTTGAATACTCTTCAAAGCGGAGGTAATGCATTAGGGTGCTAATACCTTAAGACTAGGTCCAGTCAGTCTAAAACAATATTTAACAATATAGCAATAACAATAAAAGTTCTAACAGACATAAGTAGCACATATATGGCTTAATTGAAAAGCCACATAAACATATCTGAAATAACATTTAAAAATACATATTAACAAAAAGCCGGTCCAAAATACTCGAGCGTAGTAATATATGCAGACGTATTCCATTACGCAGATAAAATACAGTTCTCACTTAATAAAATATGATAATGACAGAAAATCATCCGGCTCAAATCAGGCTTACAATTATTTTTACATAAATAAGAAATCCTGAAAGTTTAAATGTAAACAAATATACATTCATAAAAAGCCAGACTGAAATACAAATAAGTAGTTCCAAAGTTCTGTGTCCGCCATTTTTAAACATGGAAAATGACAGAAGAAAGCGCCGTCTGAATCTTCCAATAATGTCTGTAGATATTCACTTTGTGATATATTATAGTAACTGTAAATGTTCCAAATTATTAGATATTCATCAGGAAATAAATTAGGGTCATCTGACCATTTTGTGGCGAGAGTTATCTATCCTAATGTGATACTCTTCTTAAAAGAGAACTGTCAACAATGCTGATATTCAAGTTTTACGTTGTGTTTCGTGGAATAAAGTCCATTTGTTAAAAAGGTAGCACTATTTGATAATTGTTAATACATTTTTAAGTAAGAACAGTTCATGATTTATAGAATTATATATGCACATGTTGATTTCTGTTGAAAGTATAACGTAAATTGTCATGGGAGGTATTCCATTACAATATCAAGTAAAAGTCCACCTAAAATAAGTGAATTCAATAGATACAAAAGCAAACAATACACTTTTTCTATATTTATTATTATGGTTGTAGGAACCGAAAGTACAAAAAGTCCAACCTGTTGACATTTAGTAAGATTTGTTCAATAACATCACTGGGCATTTCTTAATTAAAAAAGTGTTGTCAGACTTTTTTTTCAATCATACTAGTACCGAAACATACTTTATTTTCCTTTTGATGTCAAATACAAATATATACATTACATATTACACTTTACTCTCTGTTTCAATAACGTGGTAGAACTACTTTCAATCCGTAATAACTCCGAGGTCATTATAGATAATAGCAAAGTACGTTCCGGTTGGTTTTGTTCCAACCTTTGATGGTGGTGGTGTTGGTAGTTTTTACTCCGGATCACGACAATAGGCCACATTGAATTCACCAGAGCACAGTTCAACCACCGCATCGTTCCTAGGCAGGCTGTCAAGTAGCTTAAGGTCTTCAGCGTACCCGTTTATATACTATGACATGACGTGAACGCTGAAGATAACCCCATAGGGAAAGTCCACCAATAATCGTGCCAGGAATCTGACACGCTCGTATTTATTCATCGAACATGCCATGAAGTAAAGTGAAGCATACCTTGATAAAACTATATATAATCTGTTGATAAGCCAAGGATGGACAAATAAAAATCTTATTACGAACATAAACTACCCAATAGTTTCCGACAGGTAAAATTTTCGGCACTTGGCCGCCATATTGCCAAAATGTTTGATCACGTGATTACGAGATTGACCTTTACGAACCCAGGTGCCTCCAATATTTTTATAAATTACTTTTTTTAAAGATATTGAAAAAGGTGATTTACTGACTTTTATATTCAATACAATCGAATTTAAGTACTAAAAAATTAATGAAAATAAATAAAAACATTATCTTGAATAAAAGTATCGAAATCATGTCAACACAATGTTCTAAATATAGTACACGACTCTATTCAAATCTGTTCCCGCGAATGACGTCATACGAGATCTCGCGTGGCACCTGAATGTCATGGCCAACTGTAGTCGGCGTAAATTGATATTTTACAGTTAAATAGGCAATTTTAATGACGGTATTAATATTTTGATACTTTAATTGGTATAGAATGATATTAAAATGATTGTTATATCGTAAAATGCACAAGAATTGATTGGGTCAAGTGTATTTGCAAGTGAAAAACAAGAATAAATCAACTTATGTTATTCTGGTTAGGTTTCGTAACGGGTCTTATCCAAAACTTTAATGCCGCATCAGATGAAAAACAAAAATGTTAAAGAGCGGCTTATAAAGTTTTGGAAGCCAGAACTAGCTGTCAAGCAGTTTACCAGTACTAGTTGCCTTCTAGATTTCATGATCAATCACAAAGTGAATTGCAACCATTGACAAAGTAGAAAAGTGACATGCGCCGTCCGGGAATCGAACCAGGGTCGTCCGATTCACAGTCCAACGCTCTACATATTGAGCTAACCGGAGGCCGGCTATACATGATTTAATTTTAGCCTGGTTCCACGATATTAAATCTCGATTAATTACAGACATTTGCACAGTCCATTATAGAAAACATTTTCTTTCCATTTGAGGATAATGTGAATGTGAAAAATGTTTTGCAACAAAGTAAGCAATTTTAAATTGGTCCCTAAGTGTAAAGCTGGTGAATGTGAATGTTTTTTGTATATAATTGTTTTTATTGACGATTCCGGAGTGAATCATGTGTCTTATTTAAAATTCTAAAAGACTCTAAAATTATATGTTATCCTTTCGTAATAGTTTATTGTTAGCACTAACACTATATATTTTCAGTCTATATATTTTTTTGTCTATGAACATAATAATAATAAACAATATTAACTTAATTTCAATATTCGTAATATTTCTGTTGTATTGACGGAACACACAAAAACCATGTCCGTCAAGTACCGGGAAAAATAGCAAAAGCTACGTTTAACTGTTGTCAGGGTAAAAACAGACAGCTTTTGGCCGATAAAACTATGAAAAGCTGATAAATTGCATTAACTCATAGATTTTACAAGTATTATATTAAATGCCACACTAATCAGTATACACAACTTTGATAATCTTGAAATTTACCATTCGAATTGATTCCATTATGATCATGACGTGATATATGAATGGTCCAAACAAACATTCAACACGTCACATTAATAAAAGCACCCATCAAAAATCATATACATGTAATTATATCATTTAATAGTGATCTGAGATTCAGAAATAGTCGTCAAGTCACATTTAAAACATTCAACAAACATTTATCAAATCGCATTTGCCACAGATTCAGAAAAGTATTCATCATGCCACATTGACCCAAGTATTCATAAAACATTATAATGCTAAAATGACCCTAGATTCAGCAAACATTAATCAAACATTTAAATATACATTCGCAAACATTCACGAGAAACTTATGAAATTAAGCTGCGTCCCCTGCTCCACCACCGACGATAAAGATACCGAGGTCCCATGCAACAGCGCTATTTAAGTAATAGAAAGAGCACCGAAACACGAGGTTATCTGATTTATACGAGGGGGCGTAGCCCCCCGAGTATTAATCAGAATACCGAGTGTTTTGATGTTCTTTCCCTTTTGTATCATAGTCAAACATAAAAACACGTTCCCTGTTGTAACAATATGAAACCCCGGCAAAAATGAACCAATGAACGAGCATCTAAATATGACATTTCTGTCGATTTCACTTTCACTGTCGTCACAATATGTAAACCCCAGCAAAAATGAGCCAATCAATGGGCATGCTCTGGAGTGCGGGTAACTAATATCCGCACTCCAGTTAACGCACTGTGCATGTATATGTATACGATTTAACCCGGATACATTTTCAACAGAAAGGTCTCCAAACTATAATACAAAAGACACGTAAAAGAACCGGGATTGTTTCTGTATTCAAGCAGCAACTAGCAGGGTTGTCGCAAATGTAAGCAAATGATATATGACAATAAATATATTTACAGAAAGAAGAAGTGCTTCTTTGTAGTCTTGAGTCATCGACGAAATCAATAAAAAAACAAAACTTCAACAACAACCCCCCCCCCCAAAAAAAACAAAAACAAAAAAAAAACGTCAAAAAACAAATAAATAATCGGAAAAAGCAAAGCCTCGTGTTCTTCTATCACACAAATACTAGAATCGCTCTGGTAAGAAGATACGTCAGTTTTGGATCGTTGCCAATATTCTTGCGACCCTAGTTTTTACCAGCTCATGTTGTGGTTACATATACTTTTTTATCACACACCCGTGCCGATTTTGCGACTCCGTAAAAATGGTATTGCACGGCCGTGCATATATTTTGACGTGACGTCATTAGCGTTATACAAACATAGTGTAAAGACGCGCTTTACTATAGGCGCGTCAATGAAAAATGACTTATTTCACTTTAAACGGTATTTATTTTGGGTATGTGATAAAAAGAATATTAAATTCGTGTAAGTTCATTACTGAATTTATTGCACTCATTGAATAAAATAATATTATTTTAATTTTATTCAACTCGTGCAATAAATTCAGTATTGAACTTACACTCATTCAATATCCTCTATTTAAGCATGTTTTCTGTTGCCAATAAATATAGTCTAGTCTTCTCATTATCATCAAGTATCTTTGTACGGAGTAATGTTGTTTGTCATATAGAATTACTGCGTCATGACTAAATTTTGCATTTCTTGTATCATGTTTTTAAAGGACTGTGCTCGTCATTATAGTCTTGCTGACCAGTCAATGACATTTTGATGGAAAAACTACAAAAAATGTTAATACTATTTTGCTTGTTTAAATTCATTCACTGTGACAATTTGAAAAGTTTGACACTGTTATCTTCTTCTCTGTTTCCTATAGCAGTCCAAGTGCTTGTAAACAAAATACTTTTTTCAGCAGACCAGTAGATTGCCTGAGGGTTTTCTACATCCTTTACAACAACATGTCCTATAGTGCAGTCCCCTGATATTTCTTCAATGGTGTTGTTGTCACAACAAACAAACACAGATCCCTCATCTGACATTGTCAAACCAACCGGGTGGCTTGTAAAATCATGTTTACCTTGCACCTTACACTGCCAGTTTAGTTTGGTAACTGTTTTCATTTGATAATCAGAAACATAAATACAATTTTCTTTTGCTGTAATGTATAATGGGCTTTCAAATTTATTTTCATCTTGGATGGTCTGTAATACAGTGCCTTCCATTTGAAGGATTTGGACTTTAGCAGGAGAGCAAAATGACACCACCATTTTATCTTTATGACAGCTAATACCATAACATTTCCCATCAACCTTCAGGATGTGCTCTTTTTTAAGGTTATTTCCAGAGACAGATAGAAACTGAATAGCTCGTTCGTGAGGAAAAGTGACAGCAAGCTCATTTTTTAAAACTGATGTGACATCCGAAGGATCATTATCAAAGCATTGCTGATCTAGTACAGACCTTCTTCTGACATCAACCATTTTTATGGCCTTACTATACCTATCAGTAAGGATTAGAAGACCAGACGAAATGAGAGTCATTCCTGTTATTGTGCATGGTTTGTTATCTTGTGATGTTTTAATACAAATTTTATCCGCGTGTAAGCATTGTCTGGATTTCAGACGAGGGTTAAGTGTTCTATCTTTCAATGTGCCAATTGACTTTTCTTTATCAAGTAGATTTAATATGGCCTCATTAGGTTCAAACTTGTACTTTTTGACATCAAAATCTGAATCTGAAAGCTTAGCAACATTCTGCTCATAATCTTCTTTAATCTGTTCTGCTTGTTTTAGTTCCATGAACAAATCATTTGCTTGTTTGGTCTTGTTGAAATTTTCAATTGCAACAGCTGATGACTTCAGAGATTTTGATAAATCTCTACATATTTGTCTTACTCTTTTATAATTCTTATGATTGTTTTCCTGAATGATTTTTATTGTCTTTACAAAATGTCTTTCTAATTCATTTAGTCTTTTGTTGATTTTTGCTCGGAATTTATTGATGTCTATCAATACATCTGTCAAAGATTTGTTTAATTCTTCATTCATCATCTTCATGTCTTGACGGGTTTTGCTACATCTCTCAGTCATGTCATTGATATCCTTCAAAGTATCTTGACAATTTGTGCTATTGGTGATCTGACCTGAAATATCAGGTATATAACTGACTTTGCAAGATGTTACGGTGTGCTCAAGTGTAACACAAACACTACAGAGTAGCTTGTTGTGATTTTGACAGTAATACTTGATCATCTCAAAGTTGTGACTAGGACACGGTCTTGTAAAGATATCTTTCTGTCTTGGAGTTGCATGCGACAGGGTCTGAGGCATGTTGGTTTTGTCTAAAAGAGTATGGTGTCTAGACAATTTGTGTCTTTTGTGATGTGTAAAACATGTTTCACACAAATGCTCTGAGCAGTTTGTACAAAAGCCATGAGCAGGAAGTCTGTCTCCGTCCTCATCACATGGCTGACAATAGACTTTAAGATCTTCATTAGAAGTTGTTGATGATGGAAATTGTCCTGTGGCTTTTTTACCTTGGACAGCCATGGCGTCCCTGGAGTATATATAAGATCAACGATCTGATGACACATAAAAACTAACCATGCAAGAATGATGTGAGATACATAATTGAAATAAAGAAAGAACTATAAGATTGGTTTAAATTTACATATACTCGTATATCTTTTACAATGAATGTATGGATTAATTGCCTACAATATAACAAGCACATGTAATTACAAAACAATAATGGCAGGTTGTGAGAATAGCATAGCTGACAGAATGTTTATTTTCTTCAATTTATGATTAGTTAGAGACATAGCCTAAAATCTTATAAGAAAGGTCCTTTTCCATTTGAAAGGTATAATATATAGCTATATCGAATGAATTTATAAAAGGTAAAATTATATTCTTTTCATAAAAATGTTCCCTTTTTTAACCACACATGACAATTGTACGTTAACAGAACTAAATATTATGCTGCTGTTTAAAGTAGGGATTCTTTTTTTCTCTATTTTAATTGTTTAGCAATTAGTCTGTACATAACCCAGTGGCTATTAAGGAAATATAAAAACATATTTTCTTTGTATTAAAACAAGTTTTTCAGAAATATTATTTTTAATTCAAATTTTTATTTTGTACACGAAAGGCAGCAGGCATTAAGCTTTATCAACTTTAACAGTATTTTTCTTTTCTATTATGATGTTTCTATGTCTTAACTTGACCTTCATGTAAATAGAAAATAAAATAGATGTACTCCACCTAGTAGAGTTAAAAAGGTATAAAAAATCAAAGCATCATACCTTCTTTATTTCCAAAGTAATTTATCGAAACAGTTTTTATTTTATTTTATCATTATTAAATATTTAATATAATCGACAGTTTTGACAAATTCTTATTGTTAAAAAATATCTTTCAATGTATAGCCTGTTTTTACAACTCAATTCAACTTAAATCATTTATTTGTACAGCACGATCTCTGTCCCAAAATATATAGTAAGGTATAACACATAATAAAATGTTAATTAGTTATACATTGCGATCGTTTAAGTGTCATTAATTACATTCATATGTTTACAGATATAAATTGATCCATATTTAAAGAATTGACAAATAATCTAAACAGATAGTAATTCGATGAGGGTAGGTAGAGGCCTTCTTGTTTTCCGATTGATTGAACTTTTTGAAATTCTGCCAAAAGCCAGTTCAACAAAGACATAAAAACATTTAGAACAGCACATTTAAATTGGATTTATAGGGTGGCATAAAGGGAACATCAGAAATTAATTATCTACCACGTGCGCACGCGATAGCTTAACTAGTGTACTTAATAGCTACCACGTTTGTACGCGATACATACTACGTGCGCACGTACAAGCTATAACGAGCGCACACGATAGCTATTACGTGCGCATGTAATGATTGACCAACGTAGGGGCTATCGCGTGCGTTCGAAGTAGCTTTCGAATGCGCACGTGTTAGATAAAATATTTCTGATGTCCCCTTTCTGCCGCCGTAGATTTAACAGTTGTTATCAATATCTATATTTTCACTGGCTTCTGCAATGAAAGAAATCGATATAATATAATATGATATGATATAATATGATATAATATAATATAATATAATATAATATAAACTGCATGAGGGGCATGGGGTATACTGGAATCAGAATGTGTCCTTTGCCATTTTATCCACAAGCTTAATCTTGTGAATGCTACCCTTTCTACAATACAATATGGAGATCATTGGAGCTTGGCATAAAACAAACCAACTTTTAATGCAGAAGTTATTCTTTTAGGAATGATGTTCTTCAAATTTGAGTCTGGGCCAATAAAACCCGATCCACACCCCCTCCCCCACAAAAAAAAACACTAACAACAACAACAAACAAACAACACTCCCAAAAACAACTACCAAACAAAAAAAGAACTTTAAGTCGACTTCATATAATGTAACGATGTTAATCTTTCCGTCAAAGACATAATGCCAGTTTTCAATCTGTTCTGACTGTTCTGATTATGCTATCATTTTTAGATGTTACGATCTTGACCAAACGCATCCGCCTAATAATATATATTGTTTTTTTAGTTCTTTCTTCAATTTGGATGTGAATAGTATTACCATTTAACTTCATATATCACAACTAAAATAACTACATGTATAGGTATCAATAATGGTGAATCAAATCCCTATCAGCCATAAAAATTGTCTGATGCCAAATTTGAATTAAACCCGTTTATGATCATGTAACATTTATGTAAAAAATATTACAGTTCATTGTCTTATTTTATAAAGAGTAATCACTTGAAATTGGAAGAGTTCTTTTAATAAAAAAGGACAAGAAGGAACCATGCAAGGTCTATACATAAGCTTGCTTTACACCAAGTCTGATTACAAAATCCCACTCCTAGCTTTAGATATCGTCAGGAAGCATTTTTCTATTTTTAAGTAAAAGTGACCTTGACATTGACCTTAGATGGTCCAACAGCAACCGAAAGCGATGTTCCTATATAAGCTTGCTATATACCAAGTTTAATCATAGTATCTTATTCCTAACTAGTTATCTTCTAGAAACGATTTTTCTACTTTTTGTGACATTGACCTTGACCTTAGGGGTTTTGAAAGCAATTCCAAAGAAGGTCTCTACTTAAGCTTGCTATATAACAAGTTTTATTATAATATCTCGATCCTAACTCTGGACATCAGCTGGAAACAATTTGTCTATTTTTAATAAAAGTGACCTTAACCTTGATCCTAGTGTGTCTGAAAGCGATCCCAAGTGAGGTATTCACATTTGCTTGCTATATACCAAGTTCAATAACAATATATCATTCTTAACTCTAGTTATTGTCCGGAGACGATATTTCTTTTCTTATAAATAGTGACCATAAGTCTACAGAGGGTTCAAATAAAAGCGCAACCGGGGTTTACCAAAATCTTGCTATCAATTTTAAGTTTCACAGATGGACACAACTTATTGAAGGAAAGAGCTTAGATTCATAACTCTTTTTTGTATTAACCATATACAGTTAGAATTATCTTATTATAGAAGTCTATTTGCGTATATTGTAATTACAAAAAACATGGTATTTGACATTGACCTTTTAGTAATATAGATTTTGTTGACTGATATTTTCAAACAAAAGTGAGTTGCATTTTCCGCCAGGTTAAAGAAAAGGCCAGCCTCCACACCTGTGTAGTCTGATCAGACTCGTGTTTGCAGCCTAATTTGTTTTTGTATTTTGTTATTGAAATCCTTTAATTTTCAAAAAGTCTGATCCACATTCAAACCAGGTTCATTACATTAATAAATCCAGTAGGTTAAGAGTTAAACATTTACAACAACTATATCAAATATTGTTGACATTATAAAATCACGACGAATGTTTAATTGTTCATTTATAGTGTAGCGTTTCTTCACCTGTTGAAACCGAATGTGATTGGCATATGACATCACTATAGAGCCAGGCCAGCCTGGATTTCCACAAGTCTGAACAACCTTTTAACTGTTTGTAGCTCAATGCTTGTAATTTATATTAAGATCCTTTAATTTTCAAATAGACTGACCCACATTCAAAGCAATATCATTCCGTTATATAAATTCAGTAGGTCTATAGTTAAACATGTACATTGTATTAACATGGCTACCATTTGTTTAAACAAAACAACAACAACATGATTAAAATAATAATGTGACTAATTAACATCCTTGCCTTTTTCTATGACAGCGATTATATCTAATATTGTTATTAGTTTACTACATCACGACATATTATATTTTCAATTGTTCATTTCTGGTGTATAGTGTATTTGAAAGGTATATCTAGACCTCCAAGTACATCATTATAGAATTTATCAAATCTTTCATTCTGTGACACAGTAAAATGTGTCTTCCAATCACCAACCGTTCCTGAAATAGAAAAAATCATTTGGTTAGGAACTAATAGTTAGTACTATAACTTTCATTTTTTATCCCTTTCCTAATGTCCATCATAAATGATAAAAACTACGCGAAGTGTCCCCATACTGTGAGTACAATTCCCACAATATGTCCCCACAGTGTCAGATACATCCGCGGCCCCACATCCCTGATGTTCTGGCGCTAAATAAACCGTTCAATTTTCCCATCAAGTTGAAAGTTAAAATTCGTCTCGTTGAACGGCTATACCGGACATCCACGTGGATTACATACTCGTATATGTATACGATTTTATTGAAGTTTTTAATAGAATTTAGTCTCTTTGTATAAGCGGATAATGCATACAGAGGCACGTGATGTTTTCATCAACAGTATACTAGTATCTTTAAAATGCCATACTACCTTGACAGTTCGGTGACTCTAACCCCAAACAAATAGGTTTCCGTTATAGTTACTCGGTGACATAATATATTTTCACAATTCTGCCTTATTTTAAGGAAAGGATCCAGGAAATTAAAACCAGACAATTAAGCAGTATCTTGGGAAATCTTTTTAAGAATTTTATTTGGTCATTGTGACAGTTAAATTCTATTTTGCTAATCATGATTTTCCTGTTGTGGTATGACAGCTATATGTTTAGAAAATATTATTTAATGCGATACAATACAAAATTATCCAGTACAATTAGATACTATACAATTCAATATAAGAAAATCAATATACAAATGTAATAAAAATCAAAAGTTATATAACCATTACAATACCGAGGACACTATGCATACACTATTCATAAATCTCGGTGCACGAAGGTTCGATCCCCCGCTTCACCATTAACAATTTAAATATTTCTAGATGATACCTTTAAAACCGAGATCCTATGTATCGTTATTTCACAATAGGAAAGTAAATTACAGATATATTCATGCACTCTGAAAAAAAAAAAACAATTAACAGTGTTCACAGACACAGATATGTTCAACTGAAATGCGATAGTGAATAAACCGAGTTTCAGAGTTATTATTCTAATGGTGAATAATGACCCAAAATTAAAAAGCGTTGCAACGCATTTCACTTTAATCGGTCTAAGAATAGCATAAAAGAACGATTTTCTATTTTTTCTGAGTCTATATCTTATGTATCTATTGTATATCTTCCTGTTTAACTGCCGCAGTTGGTCTATTAAAGAATTTTAGAATTTATGGTTTTAGGCTTTTGGACCTCAGTAGAGTTCCTTTAAACTTTTCACAATGAAATTCGATGAATTGATTTTGGACGGTTTAAATTTCAAAGCGAAGTCTGTCATACATAACGGTATGTGCTGGACACGCGATATGTGTAAATGTACTGTAAAATTACAGTTTCTACGTATATACGAACAAGTACCTTTTCTAAGAAGTGGTGAGACTTTTGCGTTGATAGAGTACACATCTAGATGGTTGGTCATTGGATTTCTTTTCATACTCTCAAACTGACAGTGCTCCACAATTCTTGTTAACAAATCACCGGATAGATCTTTATCCAGAAATTTACATATTTCTGCAACCTCTCTGTGCAGGTCTTCTTTTATTTCTTCGTAAAATATGATTTTAATGTTTGACCGATCTCGTAATTCCCACCAACTCTTAGTGTAGTCAAACCAGGAGCCGTGGTCAACTAAAGATTAAGAAGTAGATGTTTTTGATTTAGAGATAAAAACGGTATACAAAAAAGATGCAGAACTGTATAATAATAGTTAAAATATGAACAGGATCGTGTAAAAGGAAAATAAAGCTATTGCTAAAGCATTTGAATTGTGTTACGAAGTTACATGACCAATATTCAACTTTACGCATTCCTGGAGACTGGATATATGGAATTCAGTAGCTAATAGTCATGCTGTACAACTTCATTATAAACTTAAATTATAACAGTAAAACTTTTGAATGATTTATTGAGATTGTTTGCAAGTCACAACAGTTCAATCCGTCAATATTTAGCCCGATCATATCAATTTAGTTACAGCATTTAGTGTATGATTCTTTTTCAGGAGTCTGAAAGCAAATGCAATGAATGGAAAGCAAAGCCCTGACAACATATTTAGATCTTACCATGACCCTCCATAAACATGTCAAAGAAATCTTCCCAAGTTCCTGTAAACTTGCCAAACGATGAACTAGACCGGTAGAAATGGTAGTAAGAAACGCACAAGTCTTTTGGGTTTCGGAATAAAACTATTATCTGTGAATTAATTTAACATATCATATGTAACTACTGTAATATACAAATGTAGTGTATTTTTAAAAATCTTAAATTTGTAGAAATGTAGCTTTAAACGCCTTTCATAACAAAAAC
The DNA here is from genome assembly GCF_026571515.1 of Ruditapes philippinarum. NCBI lineage: Eukaryota > Metazoa > Mollusca > Bivalvia > Venerida > Veneridae > Ruditapes > Ruditapes philippinarum. Next base: position 32,043 of record NW_026865643.1, read on the forward strand.
AATAGTAATGGAATTAAGACACTTGATTAAGTGACATATATACAACGAAAGAGCGTATTTTGTTTTTTATCTAGATTAACAAATGGTTAATATAACATCTATTGTATTAATGGGAGCACTTCATGTTTTTTTCCATTAACCAGCCTAAGATATACATGACTGTGTATCAACAAAAGTTATGGTAACACACTGGTACACTAACATAATCTTTTTTGGCTGGGTTTTGCGTCGCACCAACACAGTATAGGTCATATGGCAGCTTTCCACTATTGAAGGTGGAGGAAGACCTCAGGGGACCTTTCTATGCATAATTTCAGGCACGAACGGGCACCTGAGTAGAACCACCGACGTTTCGTAAGCTAGTTGGATAGTTTCCTCACATGAAAGAATCTAAAGTCTCTTTCGTGATTCGAACCCACAGCGGTGATGAGCAAGTGCTTTGATATAAATTTTACCGCACAATTTCCGCCCCCTTCATTTATTCCAATTGTTTCTTACCTTACAGTCTTTTTCCTGAATTTGTTTTGGCATTAGTTTAACTGGTAAATGGCTCTTGATCACCCTTGGTGACGTCATTGGATTAGCAATGTCAAGGCCAACCTCGTTTAAAACTTTGTCCTTGAACTCTAAAAATGGTGACCGGAAGTAGACAGGTTTTCGGTAAGCGCCATCAAAATCCCCATCATGCATTATCAGCCATGCTATTTCCTGTAACCACGTTGTTCCTGGAGAATACATGTCAAATGTAAGAAGTCTCTTTCTCAACAGATTGAAATAACTTTGTTTCTAGCTAGACTGTAGTCTACTAAATTGTATTGTTGAAGAATAATTTATTGAGAACATTTAACTTTAATTTACGGATAAATTTAGATTTTTTTAGCTCGACTATTCGCAGAATAATCGAGCTAATGCAGTCACCCATTTGTCGGCGTCGGCGTCCCTGTGGTTAAGTTTTTGTATGTAAGCTGGTATCTCCATAACTACTGAAGGGAATGGATTGAAACTTCACACACTTGTTCTCTGTGATTATCTAAGATGATTGGCACACGTCCCATAACTCTGATTTGCTTTTTTACATAATTATGCCCATTTTTCGACTTAGAAATTCTTGGTTAAGTTTTTGCGTGTAAGCTGGTATCTCCATAACTACTGAAGGGAATGGATTGAAACTTCCCACGCTTGTTCTTTGTGATTATCTAAGATGATTGGCACAAGTCCCATAACTCTGATTTGCTTTTTTACATAATTATGCCCCTTTTTTGACTTAGAAATTCTTGGTTAAGTTTTTGCATGTAAGCTGGTATCTCCATAACTACTGAACAGAATGGATTGAAACTTCACACACTTGTTCTCTGTGATTATCTTAGATGATTGGCACAAGTCCCATAACTCTGATTTGCTTTTTTACATAATTATGCCCCTTTTTCAACTTAGAAATTCTTGGTTAAGTTTTTGCGTGTAAGCTGGTATCTCCATAACTACTGAACAGAATGGATTGAAACTTCACACACTTGGTCTCTGTGATTATCTAAGATGATTGGCACAAGTCCCATAACTCTGATTTGCTTTTTTGCATAATTATGCCCCTTTTTTGACTTAGAAATTCTTGCTTAAGTTTTTGCGTGTAAGCTGGTATCTCCATAACTACTGAAGGGAATGGATTGAAACTTCACACTCTTTTTGTCTGTGATTATCTAAGATGATTGGCACAAGTCCCATAACTCTGATTTACTTTTTCGCATAATTATGCCCCTTTTTCGATTAATAAATTCTTGGTTAAGTTTTTGTGTGTAATCTTGTATCTCCATAACTACTGAAGGGAATGTATTGAAACTTGAAGGGTTTGTACCTTTTCGGACAATTTTATGTATTCATATAGGTAAGCATTATTATACTCAATTAAACACCCTTGTGACAAATTTTCGAATAGTCGAGCGTTACTGTCCTCCGACAGTTCTTGTTGATATATTTAGTTGCTTTTTTTCAAGAGGAATTTTAGATGTATTGTTTTACAATTTCTAATAATGAAGTTGCAGGCAAATGTAGACAGATTTAAAATCTATAATAACCCATAATCAGGTCGCTTTGTTACATGCTTTGATAAGCTTTGATAATTCCATCAATGACTTATATCTGGGGTGTCCCATTATTATTTTTTTATAAACAACAGAGCAAATGCTCATGTTAACATTTGACATCGATACATTTAACTGTTTTTATTGGGATTTTATTGAAACAACAACTACTGAAAGCTTCAAGGAGCTTAGACAAGTAAAACCCATTAGACTCGTTGCAGTCACATTGATTTCTCGTAATGTTCCTGTATTTTGATACATGTTAATGGAACATTGATGGAAATTTATTGAAATGAAGGCACCTTTGGTATAAATACAAACTATTCTAAAACAAGGTCCTGCAAATGTTAAAGAATGTGTGTTAAGGCCGAATAAGATAATTGTTACAATGAGACGAATTTAACTATTAAAGAAATTTTAAAAAAAATGCCAATGAGTGACAAGAATTAAGCGGTTTCTAACCGTAGGATAAACAAAGTTCGGTCAGAAATTGAAATTTGCGTTTTTTTCTTAATGCGAAATTGACTTACATATTTATTACAATAAAATAGAAACTAGGATTTGCTTTTTGGACCTGAAATAGGTTTCATACACATGTTTGGGCTCGACAAATTTCACTGCATGAAAGATAATATATGGATCTAACATTGTAATTTGCACGAAGGTTAATGTTTACAAATTGTCAATGATAATGAACTAGAAAACGTTATTTGCACGCATGGTGTAATAATTGCTCACGGAAATAATTTACGTGCTTCCACTTATTATTTTTTAATAATAAAACAACACAAACTTTATATTATTGTCAAGGTTACCAGCTTTAGGATACGTTGCTATGATGACGTCATCATTTCTCACTTGGAAGTCTTTCACAGCATCCAGAATATCGGCAGGGGTATAACCGAAGAACAGAACATCTTCGTAAACGTGTTCCCCTTTAATAAATAAGAAAAGAAACCATTTACTGTGCAATAAGTATGCAAAAAGTATGAAAGTTTGATATCTCTATAAACAAAATCAAATTCATATATTCTGCGAATAAATAGATCAGTTTGTGATTTACTTTTATGCTTTGAGCAACAAAAGATTTACATAAAATCAAGAAACAGAAAAAATGGCAATTAAAACATAAGAAAGCAAGGAAAATAAACACACAAAACCCAACAACATAAAAGTCTGAAACACCCATAAGAAAACTTGTTTTACGTTCCTTCAAATCCGTACCTTTACAAACACCAATATAGTAAATTCAGTAAAAAAAATAGCTGACCAAGCTATACTTTATATGTTAAAACACCTATTTAGAATATAATGTGAAACCCATTTTTACTCATGAAATTAATATTTTCTTCTTCATTTATGATTATATTTAAAAAAGTAAAATACAGAAAATGCTTACCTGGTAAAACATGTCGGTACGTATTCTCGGCTCCCTCGCATTGTTCCTGATCTTTTTCACCCATTTCTAATAATTGTGTGCCAGTTATGATGTTTGACATCAGTTTTGACACGATTTATTCATTAAAATCACAAACGCCTGCTAACATTGATCACATGTAATCACTGAATCAATGTTTTAATAATAAAACACGATGGACTAATGCATTTTCTATATTTATAGACAATTTGTTCGATAACACAGGGGTTTGTATTATTGGAAAGTGAAATAATAATATCCAATTTTCTATAAACATCATTTAAAACAGTTGATAAAATCAATTCATGGTTACAACTTGATGAATGATAAATATTAACGATTTCAGTTTTATGAATACACAATAACGAAATCACGAAGTCTAAATTTCAACATAATTTACTTTACAACTTGTCTTCATGTCTTCAGCTTAAAAATACACAATTCTTAATTAATGAAACTGAAACCAAGAATTCAAAAATAATTCTTCAATCGAGAATTCTTGAAGTCGAATAGTTTCGTTGAGCTGTAACGCTAAATATATGAATTTGGATGTAATAGTGAATAAATGAAGTAAAGATGTCCCCATATAATTCATAAAACAGCACATCTTACAGTGATATAAATATGTCGTCTGTAAGACTGTTAAGAAAGTCAAGCCCAATATGTTTCGGATTTCGCTTTACAAAATTACCAGGAAAAAAGCTTTTACATCACTTTATAACTAAACACGGTGCCATCCGGAATGCATCTCCGATTACCACTAATCGTGAAAGTTTTAACCCGATGTTTGACGGGAGAGGCCGCAAAGTTGCGATTGAGACAACTAAACAGAAATGGGCAGAAAATTTTAAAATATACAATCGGAAATCAATGCCCTGTGGTAAAACTCTGCGACGATTTTATTACTGATGTTGACAGTAAAGCTTGGAGGCAATGTTAAAGTGATCGCAGATACTTATTGTTGATAGGCAATCATCTGTATTAGCTCGTTAGAGAACTAAGTGGAATATTGGAGAGAGAAAATATTTGTTTTTTATTAGCATGACACTTGATTTACGGGAAGTTTTAAAGACATAAGCTGTCGTCCGTAGATTGCATGAATAAGCGTCTTCTTTGACCGACAAATTCAATGAAACAAATGAAAATATGTATCATGAGAAAGTGGTTATGTGAAATAATGCCGACGCAACATTGCCTTTGTATGCTGTATTTTGCATCAAATGGAATCATCATTAAAAAGAGCTCACATTTTAAGATCTAATTTCTGGTTTCACGCCCATTTATCACATGTTTTTGGTCATATGAAGCCGGACGATCCACACAACCGGCTTTCCTGGATAACTAACCAGTAATTACCAATTTCATCGCAATTCACCGGTTACTTATCCCACCTGATTTCTAGATCAGCCGTAAGAGACAAATGCCCATTTGATCAACGGCCATGGCACGAGCAAATTCTGGCTTGCCCGAAAATCGAACCAGCCACCCCTGGATTACATATTTGGACTTCACGGAGCGGAGGCATAGTGGTAACGGTACAAAAGGATCGCTGAGTTGAGCCAGACTAAAAAAAAATTAGTCTAACTTGCAACAACTTGATTCACAGTCGAGCTGAAATAAATACGTTGTGCATATTTAGAAGAAGAATAAAAATTAAAAAAATGGACTCGGTCTTAACTTAGCGTGTCAGTTGATCGGTAATTTCTCATGCTTTATAATGAAAATATATTATCAATATAATATGAAGCTGATTTGTTCCGTGTCATATTTTCACTCCGCCTGACGAAAACAGAGTAACCAAGTATAAATATATACCCAGTTTATATCAATTTTAAGATATTTTCATAATATCAAGTTAACCATAGGTTCAGAAAACATTTACCATTCTTTAATGACCCCAGAGTCATAAGTCATCTTATAGGGCCTTGATCTAGATTCTCAAGATAATTGTTTGATATACTGATCGTAAATTGATAATAATGGTAAGATATTTACCATTTAGCATCCTTGAAGATAAAGAATATCATGAAAGTACTTTTGTCGCGGATTTTTATATTGGCAAAATATGACAAGTTACCTCCCTTGACATTCTGTAGTACCATACTCCACACAGTTGTCTCCCCTTCATTCTCCGACATAACTACAATGTAAGGGAAGTAACCGCTGTAAAGCGATTTGACAAATATTGTCAAGCGTTCGACTACCCTCATGCGCAGTATAAAAGATTATTTTACGCTTCGTTTACTTTTCGTTTCCGATTTCTTGTAATAAATGAATATTTTCCTCAACTTTTACGCAGCTTTTCAAGAACGTATAAATGTAAATTTTACATTCAGTTGTGAAAAGAAGATACTTTGGATAATAAAAAGATACTTTAAATAATAAGAATAATTTAACCCCAAATAACTACCAACTCCGATATCCATTATACCATGAATTATTGAATAGAGAAAGGATGGTTGACTATTATTTAAACTTCCTACTTTAAAAAAGACGCGTAAATGTTCAGATACATGTGTTCGATCTAGTTTCAGTTTGATTTTCATTTTCAACGCAAGGACTTGTATTCTATTATATTTATTTAATTATTTGTGAAATAATCGTTGTTATGACAGCAGATTTTAAAGATAATGATTATTGTGATATATAACATAGAAAAGAGGAAATAATTATAAAATAAATATTTTAAAAAAATGTTAACAGTTATTTGACTTTTTGAGATTGTTAAAGTGAAGTGATAACACAAATAAATTAAAAAAAATTCTGCGGATATCTCTGATATTTTCAATTTGTTTCACATGGAAAGGTATGTGTTAAGTTTTTTTCCTTTTATATCTTTTTTTCTTAAAAGAATGCGCCATAACTTTTTTTTAACCATAGCCTGCATAGAGCGACCAGATATCATTAGCAAATAGCTTGGGGACGTTGGGGGAGTGGATTGGGAGACGGGTTGGTTACCGAAGCAGACGCTGGGAACCAAGGTGTCGAGTCAGATACCAGTCTGTCTGACAGACACCATTTTTTTACGATTTCAGGAAATTACGATACATCAGAAATTAAGCAGACGATAAGAAATTAAGCAGACGACTTTTATTGCAGACGACACTTTGTCCAGAATGAAAAACAATAAAGTTAAACGATATCATTTAAGCAGACATGATATTTTTTATATTTCTATGTATCTATAAAATATATTAAGCTCTTGGTGGTGATGAGCTTTTGGGTATCAAATTGATAATTATACCGGTTGAGTACAAAGAAATGTGGTCTAAAACCGAATAACCTCGTCTTGGGTTTCGACACTTTAAACGTAAAATATCTTATTCAATTATCAAAACTGACAACTGTTTTATCTCCAGGACATCTAACATATTATTATTACTCGGTTAAAACTAATGTGGAGACAATTTTCTTTTGTAAAAGCATTAAAGGAGCACGCCTTTAGATTCAAGTTAACTTTTATGAAAATTCTAAAACTGTTTTAATTTGTTTAATCACGTTATATTGCCAAGCCTAAGGCAGGACAATTGCACTTGCTCGTATCTTTTTCTTTTTTTTTAATTCAGTTTGACAATTTGTTAAGTCATGTGGAAATGTGCAGCTTTAAAGTGTCTATTGAAATCGAAGAAGTGTAAAGTCAAACATAACATTTACAATCTTTTGAATGCTTTGCTTTTTTTGTTTCCACGAAAACTCCATACTTTCATAATCTCTTTGATCTTTCGAGCGAAAAGGTTTTGCATTTTGAGTACATACTTGATACTTTAGTACATATTTCATTTAACTACATTTTAAAGGGTAGAAATACTGAAAAAGTAGACGCTTACTTTTTAACAAAACGAGAGAAATAACTTAAGCCAACGCAAATATTAAAATACGAACTTATTCAAGGTCCAATTGTACGCTATTTGGTTAAATATTAGCTAACCAGTGTGTAAATATTTCAACATGTTGAAGTTAAACATAAAATTTGAATTCCAACACCTTTTACCATGTCCGAATTAGTTAACTGAATACGTTTTCCCGAAATAAATCAAGCATGACCATGGAAAAATGTTCATAGTTAAACAATCATTTTATTTTTCAATCTTCTCACATGCTGAGTGCTTTCCTTTAAAGGCACATTATGCCTAAGAAATCCATTTTTTTAAAAATCTTCAGAAATGTCAAACATATGTTTGATAATGTTTCAATAATTGATTAAAAGCATGCTAGATGTTAAACAACTGAAGAAAGTAACACTGAACGTTCAGCAATGTGTCCTTAAGGTGGCAAAATGAAGTATTTTGACTTCCATACAAAATACTAAATACACTATAATTATACTAAATACCAACAGAGCAAAAGAAGAAAATATAGTTTATCTACATGGCAATTTGGCAAATGAGTATTTTTTTTAGAAACTGTGACAAAATATCAAAAAATAAAAGCTCTTGAAAAAAAGATAGCATTTCTAAGGCTTAATGGGCCTTTAAAAAATGATGTGTTTTCCCAATATCGTAAAAAATGGAGTCTGTCAAATAAACTGGTTAACCTGGCTAGCATAAGCGACCAGAGTGTGCTCGATTGTAACAAGTTAGGAAGGTAACCGCTGTTTTCGGTGCATTTTGCTTGATTCCTCAATTAACGGAATAATTTTAACGACCACATTAAAATATACACCCACATTCGAGACACTGTCATTAACGTCTGAACCTCTTTTTCCATTAATTTTTGACATTAAGTAAATAAAATCACTGATTTTAATATAGAAGAGTGATTTTGAATGATAAAAGTTCGCACTTCACATACTTACATCTAATTAAGAATATAATTCTAATAATGTTAAATTTTCTGTAAACGCCTTAACATACCAGGTGTGTTATTAAAGAACAAAAAGTAGAGAAGATAGAACGAAAGAAAAGAAAGAATAAATGAGAGAAAACAGGAAAGAAAGAAAAAAAGAAAGACGGAAAGAAAGATAGAAAAAAAGAAAAATGAGAGTGTTTGTCTCGTGAAAAGAGTGTACTCAGCGAAGAATCGAACCCGCACTTGTAGCTCGACAGCGCTGTTATTTATATTAATATGGCATATCTTCGACACTCCGAAAAAGGACATAAATGAATATGTTAAAAATAACTTATGCATGCAAACATTGAAACTCCTGATAAGATGTCATCTCTGGTTCGTTGCATTGTGTACACCGGTCTTACTGATATTTGAGAGACCGGATGTATCCAATGGGTTCATTTAACATTAAATACTACATCATAAAGAGAAACAACAAAAACAGCAGCAGCAACAACAACAAAATACATCTAATTATGCTTATGTCATTTTTTAAATTTTAAAGTTTAATTGACGATTCAACAAAATTTAGATATGTAATTGACAGGGCGAAACACCTATTTACAGACCAATTAAGCAAATAATTTCACGAATTAAATTTGTCCCGTCTACAATGTTTTCAAGAAAAGGTGGTGAATACAAAAGCCAAAATAACAATTAAAAAAACAGACGTTATCAAAGGCTGAAAAAGAAAATAGAAAATAAAGAAAAGAAATGAGTAACCAATTTGTATTGGAGAGTAGGTGTATAACAATCGTAGATTATCACGCCAGGGCGAGTAACTCTATTAAAATTTACGATTTAGAAAATGATTGAATTATCTCCCTTGCATAAGTTATTTTGAAATTTAAATTTTGAAAATTTACAGACGACGCTTAAAACAGTTGGACTTCGTGTCCAGCGAATCTCTATGATAGCTTTGTATAGAATTTCATTGTAAACAGTGACCGCTATGCATATTTTTGTCAGTGAAAAAAATGTATTTCAAAATCATATGAAAACACATAGTTTTTTTGAAATATCTCGCATTTTGATTCTCTGAAAGAAAACAATGATTTCAACAATGATTCCTTGTCAACAATAAATGACAGGTATATCTTGTGGAGTCATACGTACTAACAAGTTTATTGATATTAATATATTGTGAATTCACTAAATTTGGTGGGCATGAAATTTCGTGGTTTTGTCACAAAGAACATTTTCATGGGTTCTTAAATTCATGGACTGTTTATTTTTCCAAAAGGCAAAATATAAATTATGTCCTGCAAAATAATCTTACAGCAGACGAAATGAAATTTCGTTGGATCTTAAATTCTTGGATTGACCTATTCATGAAAATCACAAAAATTAGTTCCCTACGTATAATAATGGTTTTGCAGTACATGTTTATTGATATCAATATATATATTTTGTATATAATATTATATTTGTTGCAGGGTGAACGAGATTTTAGGATGGAACGATACGGAACACCAGACTTTATGCACAGTTGGGTAAATGAATTTCTTGAAGTGCTTTTAGTAGTTATTTTATTAAGTACCTCTTGCATTGATTTTAAAAGCTAATTTGTTTGACAAAGTGCTTACGATAACATGATAAATTATTATAAAAATATTAACACTTTATTGAGGTAAATCTTAAAATAATAAGTGGGTCTAACATTGGTCGAGAATGTTATCTAAAATAGCAATCGGACTTCTATAGGGAGCCGACTTTAATTTGCGCCTCACACACCGTGAGTTCAAATTTTGTCTTTTCGTGTGATGGAGCTACTATGCCAGCTAAGGAAAGTCAAAAGTCCTACTCAGGTACCCGCTCGTGCTCTGACGTCAGTTCCAATCACCAACACTAACATGTTTGCAAGAGCCCAAATGTTGAAAAACTTGACCACTTTAAATTATTTACATGGACTAATGTCGCATCTTGTCAACTATATAGTTTCGCATGCAGGAACATATAACTTTTTTATTTGATTTGATGGCCTCTGATGTATTTATTAGCAATATAGAAATTTAGAACATTTGTAAGTGCTGTTGCACGTTTGAGACACCCATCTTTTAATGACGAAGTACAACACACATCTATGATTTATCTTGATATGAAAACCCTGCCCATCTTTCAAGTTAAAACAACAAAAAAAGAACAAAAAAACAAAACAAAACAAAAAAAAACCGACTACAACTACATGTAATTGATCAATTTTTGTTTTCAGAAACCTTCCGACAACCTAATGAAGGACCTTGACAGGGCAACCAGTTCCAAAAGAACACCCGTATTGGTATGCCAAAATATTCATACTTAGAATTTGAAAGCTTAACTGCTTATTAAGCTAGTTGTTCTAATTTCTGATTACTGGTAACTCGTGCCAAAACTTCGAGTATTAAACGAAATTAAAAAGTAAAAGAAAACTTTGTTAAATGTTTTGTTAATTTGATTATGAAGGAATTTCATTCAGAACTTTGGTACACTGAAAACACTGTAATATTATGTTTAAGATGAATTTACAAAATCTTCACTTGGAAGCTAATCTTAGTCTTAAGTGCTTAAACAGTTAGTTTTTCTGATCAGTTTTACGGTCGGCTGTCTTCTTCTGTCCATGTGTCCGTACATATGTTATGTAAATGATCATTTGAGCTAATGTTAAAATGTATGTACGTTTCCCGTTTAGACTAACGGCAGATCAGAGAGAACAGAGCAGATTTTAAACCCATCTGTTGACGTGATACCGTCTCACGTAAGAGGAAGCACGCCGGACAGGGTAAGTTCTATAATATATGGTGGCTGATTTACGCCATGTCGTATTTTTGCTCCGAGGGGCGCCAGGCGAAAACACGAGCATAAGAAAATGTGATCACCTTGTCGTGTTTTCTCCTGGCACCCTGTAGAGCACAAGCACAACAAAATGGTCACATTGTCGTATTTTCGTGTTTTCATCTGGCGCCCCTCGGAGCACCAAAACGACATAGCACAAAACAGTCACCATAACAATGTCTTATCAAACGATGTACGTCGCGTTGTCCAATGAACATCTTATTGCTTATAAATTGTTAATGTTCAATGGTTTTGGCGTTATGGTTGCTGTTCTTAACCACTGTCTATTTACGCTGTAGGTTCGAATCCTCAAGTTTGGCAAGGTGTGGCAAATGACATTTGCAGTGTCGGTATGACTTAACCCCCTATACCTGCTAAAATAAATAAATAGACGTGCGACACAGTTGTAACTCATCATGTGAAACAACTGCTGTAAATAATATAAACATCTTATTCGTTTATTCAATCGTGAACAAATGTGCTATGATCTTTCTTTTAATATATAACATTTCTTAGTTTAAGTTACAAATCCCAAACTTTTTTATCAAGATTTAATTAACACAATTAAATTACTACAATTAATAATAACGAAACAACAACAACAGCAGCAAATCACAAACGTTTCAAGATTGACACGGTTTAATAATTACAGTAATATAAACAACAACACCACAACAAAAACAACAACAAAACACACATATATGTTGTACCCACTATATATATTTTGTACCCACTTACATAAAAGTATTCGTGCTTCTTATACAAAATAATCATGTGCTTATTTATTTAGGTTGCAAGTGTTGGTAAAATCCTGCTCAAATCTGGGGGCGGAGAAGAAAAGTTCATTGACACCGGTAACCTACAGAAAAATTCCGAAAATGTAATTACCAAAGTTAATCAATATAGTTCATGAATAGCAGTCTTTAACTTTTTAAAGACCTTTTTTAAACTGGAAAAAATATTGAATTTCAATTACAACAATATAGAAACTACGGAAGAGCATTAGTGCCAAGTGTATGTTTTTTATTAACTCGAAATTTCGAGTTACTAACTCGAAATTTCGACTTACTAACTCGAAATTTCGAGTAACTTATCTCGAAATTTCGAGTTACTTATCTCGAAATTTCGACTTAGTAACTCGAAATTTCGACTTAGTAACATTACAAGAATGACCAAAGTTATTAGTTAGATGGTATAAGATATAGTAGGCAGTGCCTTTGAACGATGGAGATGGAGAAACGGGTGCCTGGACAAAAACTATTGAAATTTAACTAAAACTTAGTAATGGCATGTACACACCCGACATAAAAAATACAAGGCTTCCTTTAATTTGTACGTTCAGGCGTTCTTCAGACGTTGTATTGTATCCCATCTGTTCGAACATATTATCTTTTCACTAATCATATTCTTCTCATCCCTGTAAAAAAAAACCGATCCTATACTTCACGTGTGGGACATCTGAGGAAAGTATCGCGGCGTGGCTAAAATAGGGCGTGCTGAGGCCTTTGTCAAAATTGTTGGACTGACTATATTTCTTTTATAATATTCCCAACATATATATAACAACAAGTATCACTTTTATCAACTTTTATCAACACAATATGAATCAAAGTATTAGCAAATAATGAATAATGTTACAAAAACATTATTAGTATAAAGAAACGTGACAGACTAACTGGCGTATACACGCCATTTAAAACTTATTTAACACATGATATTGCACAGTTTACAATAGGGTGGGTTTTGGACTTGTTGTTTCTCCACATGATGGTTGTATGTGTGCTTAAGAAAAAGAAACACCCGGTTAACACGGAAATGTGGAAAGTGTGATTTTACAACCCCCCCCCCCCCCCCACAAAAAAGCGAAGGATATGTTCAGTATGTGTGGACAATTTGACCCTATAAAATTGTTCTGCTAAATAAATGTTAAAGGTGCTCTGTCAATGTGCAACAGCTACACACGAAAGAAAGTATCTTGAATTCAATCCTTGTTTTCACCGGCAACCAATGAAAGTCGTGCAGTGTAACTCGAAATTTCGAGTTAGTAAGTCGAAATTTCGAGTTACTAAGTCGAAATGTCGAGTTAGTAAGTCGAAATTTCGAGTTAATAAGTCGAAATTTCGAGTTAGTAAGTCGAAATTTCGAGTTAGTAACTCGAAATTTCGAGTTAATAAAAAACATACACCTGGCACTAATGCTCTTCCGTAAAAAACATTGATAAAAAAAGATTAAAATGACAGAGGTATTTCTTATTCAAATAATTTTTCGTTATTTCTCCTGAAACTATTTTCTGAAAAGCGCAAAAGATTATCTCGGATGGATGTCAAGTACTGATGTATTAACTGTTATTATACTTAATTTCTTTTTCCATAATTGGATTGGTGTTGCCAAAAAATGAGTGTGCCTTTAAAAGAAATATATTCATGTTCGTGTGAGCATCGACATAAATGCTTTTGCTTTGCCTAATACTAAAGAAAATAGAAATTTCTATCAATTACTGGCCCATTATGCCCCAGAAATGCTTTATTTTTATTTCTCAAAAGATTTTTATGTTTTATTTTTAATTCCAAAAAAAAATAAAAAAATAAAGAAAGAAAAAAGAAATATTCATTGGCCATTTTCCCGAACCATTCGCTTCTTTTGTTTGATAACAATTAGATTGATTTAATATATTGTATGGAAGTCAAAATACAACTTTGTTTACATTTTACTACTTTCATGACCAGTAATTTCAGATTCAGCATTACTTTCCACAGGTTAAAAGTATGATATGCTTTAAAACAGTTATTTCAACGATATAAAACTTATGATTGACTTTTCTATTGAAGAAACAAAAATGTTGTTTGTGAGGCATAATGTGCCTTTAAGATATTTTACGTTCATTAAAATAATTTATATTATTTTACATGAAACAGTTTATTTGTGTCAAGAGATAAGTATAAATTTTAATTTATTATCTTTATTTCGTGTTTCAGAAGACAAACAATCATAGCCAAGATCTGACCGTGTCCACTAGAGCGTTTGTATACGCTATCACGGTAATTATTTTTTATTATACCTGGCATAAGCTTTTCATTAGATAATCGTAACCTTTATATTATTAGTTATAAAGACCGTTGACAGGTTATATGGCCCTATATAAACGGCTATTTGTAAATATAACCCCAGCTCGGATATATTTACAAATAGCCGTTTATATAGGGCCATATAACATGTCAATGATTGTTATAACGTCATGATTATCCAATGAAAAGCGACGTTACAAACGTGCAGTACTATAAAGTTGATTTATAAAGAAATCTCGCTTTTTTTCTCTAAAAATGATGCTTGCTGTAGTATACATTCGTAATAAATATTTCTGACAGGTTATATGGTCGTATATAAACGGTTGTTTGCAATATAATATTATATTATATTTAAAAACAACCAATTATATAGGGCCATATAGCCTGTCAAAAATTTATAACTAATAATATTATACCTCATTTGCATATGCTCTTCTATATTTAATATGACGTCACCCGGTCCATAAACCGCATACAGACCGGGGGCGGTCCATAATTGTTATGAAGACCGTTTAAACGAAACTTTCACGACGTGCGAATTTGACGACGACACAAACTGTCAAAATGGCCAGGCGATTCGCCTTTTCATCAGAGACATAAATTTATTACATGTTGATCAAAAGTCATGATTTGTCTTTAATTTAATCATAAATTTTATTCAGGGCTGGGAATCAAAACTGCGTCGTATCCTACAAAATGTAAACAAACGCCGCCATCTTGGAACGAAAAATGTATGTTTTTGTTTATAACTCTTTTTGTTGGAAATGACTGAAAACCAGATATATGTATTAACACGCTACACTATTTTCCGCTTCGTTCGGTATATGTTGCTTGGACAACTATTTTGTAAAACAAAAGTTATAGCGAACTTGCAACTCGAAGCGGAGCAGAATTTTTATAAAAATGTGTGGATACGACGCAGTTCATATTGCTTTATCTATCGTTTCTATTTCAAATCAATTATATACTCGTTTTCAGAGTTCACCATAAACTTCAAAACATAATTTTGCATCATTTACTAAATTTCCATTAAAAAGAGATGTTTATTTTCCAAGAAAATAATGATTTTTACGAAATGATACGACGCAGTTGAAAATAAAATATGATACGACGCAGTTGTATTTTCATTGCAGGCTGCATATTGGTTTTAAACTATTTAAATTATGTGCTAGGTATGCTAATAACGTCCAACAACATTTCTTGTTTACAACTTAAGTCAAAAGCAGAGGTCACTCATTGGTTCCATAAAAATGGAAATGTAATACAATTCTATTAAGGCTGCATTTTTCAGTCGCATTTAAGAACCTATCATAAGCATCTTCAAATTCCGAAAAGCTGTATCAAATACAATATACATTGAAACACTTGATCGCACACCCATATGACAACGTGTTCCAGTGTTGCCTTAGCATGCTTCTAAAATTGTTCACGTGAGTTCGAAATGGGAGTGATTACTATTTTTGATTCCAGTGTAACCTCTCCTTGACCCTGTACTAGTATTAATCAGGAATGACTTTTTTAAAAAAGAGAAAAAAAAAAAGAAAAAATTACAAAATTTGAAAAGGTCTCTTGCTATCGGAAGAGAGCTATGCGCAAATTGCATGCCTACCTTTGTTACTTGTAATTAGCAATAATTTCCGTCAATATGTCTTTTACGTGCCGATTTTTTTGTATTCTTTTTCTTAATAATCGGTGAGAACAGATGAGCTTTATCATTTAAAACTGAACATTAAATTTTTAAAATTATATTATAAATGGTTAAGCTACAATTTTTGCAAGTAGGTTATGCGTTCCGTTTTCAGCGCCGCGAAACTTTACTTCTGATTTTGTCGTATTGCATTTCTTTATCGCCGATGAGGAAAGGTCTACGGAATGTTTTTTCTATATTTGCACTTTAGTATCATTCTTCTCCATTAAAAAACTTTAAATTTTCAAAATCGAGTTACATATGATACAACTACAGATTATTTTGTAAAGAAGGTGTCCGTTTTGCAAAGGTATTTACGCTGTGCACCGATGATATAGGCAGGCATGATCTTTCAACAGTATTAAAGAAGTTTTCACAATATTGAACAGAAAATTTAGGTCAGATTATCGCATCGAATTTTCAACAGACTAGAGACATGGCATCTTAACATATCATGATAATGAATTGCCTGAAAACTTAAACAAAGGTTTTCAGAAAATGACTTTACAGAGGATTATTCATTGAAAACTCCCAGGTTCTTTTTATTCTTCCGTGTGGAATTCGAAAACCCCAGGTTCTTTTTATTTCTTCCGTGTGGAAAAACCTATCAAGCTAGTTTTAAAATGACGATGGTTCTCTGCAGGTGCAACATTTTGCCTGAAATAATGCACAAAGGCGCACCTGAGGTCCTCGCCCTTAGTAAAGCTAATGTGTAGAGTGAAAGTTTGAAAACAAACCACAAAAAAGCAGTCATTACCCAGAACATGCAGAACCACAGTTAACTTAGAGCGTCTCCAGGAACGATGGTTAGGAAACTACCCGCCTATATGACTGAAATACTGTTGAAAAAGGCGTAAAATGAAACAAACAAACAAACTTAGAGCGTAGCTAGCCAACATGAATTCAAGTTAATAGATTTCTATATTTTTTTTGCGAAAAAATAGGGATAATTTAAACCTATAGGAAAATATAAGAAATTATTTCAGATATTATGATCAATTAGGTAACATGTTCATGTTTAACTGAAAAGTAGCTTCCGCAATGTAAACTTTCAAATTAAATGTTATATTGGACATGACACAATGTATTCTAAATAATCAAAAGCAACAGAACATTGCTAAAAATGATCTGGGTTTTTTTATCTAGCGCAAGTGATTATTCCATAAAATAGAAATATTTTGCCAAAATTATCCCTGTTGAAAAGACTGCCAAAAATACAACTGCGTCGTATCATATTTTATTTTCAACTGCGTCGTATCATTTCGTAAAAATCATTATTTTCTAAGAAAATAAACATCTCTTTTTAATGAAATTTTAGTAAATGATGCAACATTATATTTCGAAGTTTATGGTGAACTCTGAAACAAATAAATAATTGATTTGAAGGAAAAAACAATAGATAAAGCAATAAGAACTGCGTCGTATCCACACATTTTCATAAAAATTCTGCCCCGCTTCGAGATGCAAGTTCGCTATAACTTTTGTTTTACAAAATAGTTGTGCAAGCAACATATACCGAACGAAGCGGAAAATAGTGTAGCGTGTTAATACATATATCTGGTTTTCAGTCATTTCCAACAAAAAAAGTTATAAACAAAAACATACGTTTTTCGTTCCAAGATGGCGGCGTTTGTTTACATTTTGTAGGATACGACGCAGTTTTGATTCCCAGCCCTGTTATTTATAGTTTGTGAAATTCTAAAAGTCCGGGTTTTTGCCTAGTAAATTAAAATATTTAATTTGATTAACAAAAATGGAATATTAAAAGAAGAGCATGATTTTTTATTGCATCGCTTGAAAATAATTAAACAAAATCCGACTAGGGTTTGAGATATTTCACACACTGAACAAGTAAAATTATTATTTGAAAGCAAATAATAGTAAAATAACAGCACAAAACAAATGGATGAAAGGATTTAGATTCGGTATAATATAACAAATAAAACATGGCCTTTCGGGCAAAATGCAAGTTTACGGACTGGTTGGTCAGACCTCGGAAGGTGTATGTCCCTCAGCTGCGCTTCGGGCCATATAACTTCCTCAGTCTGACCAAACAGTCCGTAAACTTGCATATTGCCCTCAAGCCCATGTTTTATTTGTTAAATATGACATCACATGCTGTAAATTAATATTTCCGGGTTTGCAATATTCCCAGGGGCGAGTAATCTTTATAGACTTAAGAAAAACATAATGTTCTAGTTCTCTCCCCTGGCTTCATACACATGTTCATAAGGAAAAAATCATTCCTTGTTCAGATTTTCCTCATGTATCTTAAAGATAGAACATTGCATAACTGTGCTATTCTAATGGACCTAATGGATTGTATCAACCTCTTTGATTGCAAAATTTTGTATTCACTCGCTCTTCGGGTTTGTCTATTCGAAATCAACTCCAGAGACACGAACCAACATAATAAATAGTTTAACATATAATTCATACACATAGAGCTATGTCGCTATTATAAAACATATCTGCTTAGTTTATCAGCTGTATCATTATATTTCTGTTTAGTTTGTACTCCGTAATGGCACATTCCGGTTAAAGTTGGCGTTCCTGAAATGGCACATTTCTGTTTAGTTTGTACTCTGTAATGGCCCATTCCGGTTGAGGCCCCCCCGCCCCCCCCCCCCCCCCCTCTGAAATTACACATTTCTATTTAGTTTGCACTGAAACGACCCATTTCTGTTTAGATTGTACTCCGTAGGCACATTTCGGTTAAGGTTGTCGCCCCTGAAATAACACATTTCTGTTTAGTTTGTTCTCAATAATGGCACATTCCGGTTAAGGTTGTCGCCCCTGAAATGACACATTTCTATTTAGTTTGCACTGAAACGACACATTTCTGTTAGTTTGTACTTCGTAATGGCACATTCCGGTTAATATTGTCCCTTGAAATGACCCATTTCTGTTTAGTTTGTTCTCCGTAATGGCACATTTCGGTTATGGTTGTCGCCCCTGAAATGACACATTTCTGTTTAGTTTACACTGAAACGACGCATTTCTGTTTAGTTTGCACTGAAACGACCCATTTCTGTTTAGTTTGTACTTCGTAATGGCACATTTCGGTTAAGATTGTCCCTTGAAATGACACATTTCTGTTTAGTTTGTTCTCCTTAGTTTGCACTGAAACGATACATTTCTATTAAGTTTGTACTTTGTAATGGCACATTTCGGTTATGGTTGTCGCCCCTGAAATGACACATTTCTATTTAGTTTGCACTAAAACCACACATTTCTGTTAGTTTGTACTTCGTAATGGCACATTCCGGTTAAGATTGTCCCTTCAAATGACACATTTCTATTAAGTTTGTTCTCCATAAAGGCACATTCCGGCTGTGGTTGTCGCCCCTGAAATGACACATTTCTATTTAGGTTGCACTAAAACCACACATTTCAGTTAAGTTTGTACTCCGTAATGGCACATTTCGGTTAAGGTTGTTATCTTTAAACGGGGCGTTTCTTTTTAGTTTGCATGTTGTAATGGCACATTTCTGTCCTCTGTAATGGCATACTAGTACTTCTATCTCGTTTTCTTTTATAATGTCACAAATCTGTTTAGTTTTCAACTGTATAATGGCACAGTTTTGTTGAGATGTCATTTGTCATGGCATATTTTTATTTTGTTTTCTTTTGTAATGGCATAATTTACTTCATTTTAGGTTTCCTTTGTAATGACATACTACTGTTTTGGTTTTCTTTTGTTTTGGCACACGTCTGTTTTGTTTTCTTTTTTTAATGGATGTGTTTGTAATGGAACACTTTTGTTTTGTATTCTTTTGTAATGGCATACCTTTGATTAGATGCTTTTTCTATGGAACACTTTTTTTTCTCTTTTTAATGGCATACCTTTAATGAGACAGGGTCTTTAAAGACTGTGGTTTAGATATTTTTGTAATGGATCACTTTTGTTTTGATTTCTTTTGTAATGGCATACCTTTGTTTAGATGTTTTTGCTATGGAACACTTTTGTTAAGTTTTCTTTTTAAATGTAATACCTTTGTTTGGATGTTTTTTTTTTTTTGTTATGGAACACTTTTTTTTGGTTTTCTTTTATAATGGCATAACTTTGTTTTGTTTTATTTTGTAATGGCACACATATCTGTGCCAGTTTTCATTTTCAATAGCATACGTATGTGTTGAGTTAATAACGTCTAGTTTATTCCTTGCAATGTCTCCTCATTGTTAAGTTTTTCTCTATAGTAGCACATTTAAGTTTAGGTTTTCCGTTGAATTCACACTTTTCTATTTAGTTTGTTCGCATTAATAACACTTTTCTTTGTGAAAGTTTTAAAATCTTCACGCTGTATCGGATGTGAGTCACGTCCATTTAAAAATAAATCAAAGATCACGTGATATTGTTTTCAATTGTTAAGAGATTTGGGTCGAAACAGACCATTTTGTTACATCATTTGAATATCATTTTGAAACAGGATGTATTTTGGACATATCAATTCATGCTTCCCTCTGACGTATTCGTCAAATTTGCCTTTTATTTATGTAAAACGAGACACATAATTACTGAATTATTGAAATACCCTGTTTTGTAAACATTTATATTAAAACTTGGCCATATAATGCTTGATGGATTTTATGCAAGGCAAACTTCCTAGTTTTATATTTTTAAGCAAAGATGTCGTTTAGTGGATGTTTAACGGTTTGTTTTTATTATTGATACCTTATAAAATTTATTAAAGCGAAAAGATATATATTGTCTTTGGATGCTTTGCTTACGTTTCAGTTTATTTATAGTAATCCGAGCATTAATTCTGAATATACGAGATATGCGACCAATAAAATAAAAAAGTAGGTGCATGTAATAGGTACATGTATTGACATCCTTGACAAGATTATGGTAATAAAATGTGTTACTCATAGACAAAAATAGCATTAGGAAGTCGTGGAGTAATCCCCGACTGGAACAAATATATGTAATACTTGAATATTTTTCGAATATTCAAAATATCCGTCAAATTTTCGAATATCTAACGAATCCTCACATATGCGGCAAATATTCGAATATCTGTTGAATATTCGAATATGACAAAATAGCACTAAATAAACATATTCTTGTATTTGCAGTCAGCTAATGAGGCTGCGGAGGCGTCAGCAATGGAGGTAAATATGCATTTTTTTGTCTTTGTGTTATAATTCAACTTTTGCTTTTTTAGAACTGAATGTTTTGAAATAACTTTGATTTACACATACTTGGAGGTCTTAAACCGTTTTAAATCATAACTACTTGCTTAAGAAAATTGTAAATTATCTTTATGTTATAGATGCAAAGAAACGCAGACGACACTGACGGAAACTCATCACGTGACGATGAGGACGAGAAAAACGTGAGTACCACACATACGTTTGTTACGACAGTTCTTTGAATAAACAAGCGGTGTAAACATAGAAAAAGAAAGAACTTTATGGGTAAAATTAATTGGTATAAATATTTTTTTATGTGAGGAAGCTAGCTATTCAGCTAGCATACCGAACGTCAGCGGTTCTACTTAGGAGCCCGTTCGTGAATGAAATAATGCACACACAGAGGGGCATCTGAGTGCTTTCTATACCAGAAAAGCGAGAAAATCTCCAAATGACCTTTACTGTGTTGGTGCAGCGTTAAACCTAAACAAAAAAAAAGTTAGGCATCAAAACCATGTGCAAATGTTTATCCTTAAGTGTCTTCTATAAATGAACAAGCCATTTGTTTCCCATTTGTCATTTCTGTAGTTTAGTTTCTCACTTTGGTATGATTTAAGTAGTTTGCTTAGTGTTATAACAACATATTTCGTTTTAAATATTGTCAAATTAAGTAGTGGCGTGACATAGTGGTTAACGCGTCAGACTGGTAATCTAAGGATTGCTGCCAGCACCAGGGGCAAACCCTGTGAGGGGCAAGCCGTTGTTTTCGTGAGCAAGAAACTTTACATTCATTGCTTAGTACTGGTTGGTTCCAGGAATGGATTCTCTAATGTGTTAATAAGCTTATAGCTTCCAATATAATCTAACTAAAATAAATTTGTATAAACTAAATACATATTAAAAAAATTTTTTTTACATTTATACAGAGGGTATTCTGGCCAAAATGTTTACTTCTGATGCTAGCGGTTATGATGTTAATAGCTGGCATTGTTGCAGTGATTGTTGTCGTTGATAAAGATGAACCGGGTAATCCAAATATTATATACACCAGCTTTGCCGGAAAAATTAAGCAAATAATAATAATAATAATAATAATAATAATAATAATAATAATAATAATAATAATAATAATTCAGCTATATATGTCTGTAAGTATACGTCTTTATAACGTCGTTACTTCTATAAATTATTTTAATTATTGATTTTTAAATAATAAAAAACAACAACGTTTCAAGTTTGACCTTGAAACTTATTTTATATGCATAATACATCATTAACCTTTGTCAATTGATAAATAGTGTATTATTCATGTATGATTTATCAAGTTTTTCCTGAAATTTTAAAAACAACAGCACGGAGAAACAGTAAAAACAACAACAAATTTAGCAAATTGATTTCATTATGTTATTTATCACTTAAGAAATAATCATCCATTAAATGTATTTACCTAAAGTTGGAAAAAACAACATAAACACAAAGATAACAACAACACCATAATTTAACATTACCTTTTAATCAAATTAGCATCAGTTAAACTTACTATGCCATACTAAAAAAAATAGAATATCAACAACAAGAACAAAAACAAGAACAACAAAAAGAATAACAACAACAACAACAACTACAACAACATCATCATCATCATCATCACCATCATCATCAAATAAATCATCATCAACAACAACAAAACAACAACAACATCCACCACCCACCCCCACCCCCCCCCCCCCCCAAAAAAAACAAACAAAAAAAAACAACAACAACAACAACAACAAAAAAACAGTAGCAGTTTAAACAGGCTAAGCAGACAAAGTAACGGATTTGCACTCCAGAGATCTCTGGTTTAATCCTCGGGCAAGGCGTAATTTGTTCGCGAAAACTGATCTTGAACATATGAGTCTAATGGTCATTTGTATCCCACCGCTGATTTAGAAATCAGTTGACGAGTAATCAATCCATGTCATTGTGAGAAACTTTATAAGTTTTGTATAAATATTTTGATTATAGAGAAATTCTTTCAAAAATTTCTTTTTTTTTTATTAATATTATTATTATTTTTTCTTTTTCTTTTTTAGAACCAAGGGGTAAAGTTATACCTGATCCAATAACACATGGTAAGTTCATATGTATATAGTTTATAGTGTATCATATAAACATGTATCAATAAATAAAATAACCCTTCAATTTGTTTTTCACTTTACTATCTATGAATTATCTAAGATTTTGCAGTTACACCTGAATCTCTTAAAGGTTTGCTTACAACATATGCATATATATCAGTTCAATTTGTTCTACAATTTTACCTGAATGGAAGTTAAAGTTTCGTGTTTGTATAATTTGCTTCCTGTATGCCTCATCATAAACACGGGTATTACCCAGAATTCATCATGTTTATACACCCGTGTGGGAGGGGTGAGGGTATGGATTTGCCTTTGTCCGTCCGTACCGCTGTCCTGCTGGTCGTCCTTATAGTGATAATGTACTAAGATGTTGCTACATACGCGACCCATGGAGACATTTCTAGTTACATCTCTTTAAAATTTATGTTACTTTTCATTGTTATGATTAATGGTAACTGAATGGCGCCGAGTGTAGTTATGAAGTGATGTACAGTTCTTTTTTCTGGTAAAATTTTAAAGCGAAATCCTAAACATATTTTGGCTTGACTTTTTAACAGACTTGAGACGTTACAGAAGACAACTTTATTTCAATACCATTGGCTAGGCCAAATACATATTGTGTTGTATTATATTTTATTCCTTTTCATATTTCATATTGTTTTATATAGTACTGTATTATATTGTATTGTATTGTATTACATTGTATATGCAATAATTCATTGTATTGTTTTGTGCACTGCATAGCATAGCATAATATTGTATTGTATTGTATAGTACTGTATTATATTGTATTGTATTGTATTACATTGTATATGGAATAATTCATTGTATTGTTTTGTGCACTGCATAGCATAATATTTTATTGTTCTGTATAGTACTGTATTGTATTGAATTGTTTTGTATTGTATTGTTGGTACCACGTTGTTGCGTTTGTTCAAGTATGTATCGTCATTGCGCCTGTTGTCCACTACAATAAAAAAAATAAGTTTATGGAACTGGTACTTTATATTAGATATAACGTTCAGTTAATAGACTTCGACCTAATTTGTGACTGTGCCCATTGTGTAGAATTATTAAAACAATTAAAGAAAAAAGTTGCCCTCTAAAATCGATGAAATGGAAGTCCTAATGAACGCTCAAAACATCAAAATGGAAAGTGTTGCAGGTTTTGCACAATTAAGGCTGTTCAAGAACTGCAGTGATAAAGTTATGCTCCCAT
Source organism: Ruditapes philippinarum (assembly GCF_026571515.1). Lineage (NCBI taxonomy): Eukaryota > Metazoa > Mollusca > Bivalvia > Venerida > Veneridae > Ruditapes > Ruditapes philippinarum. The sequence goes on from NW_026865643.1 coordinate 56,400, forward strand.
AAATATTTCCCATACCCCTAGCACCGGCTTAAACATGCCTCAATAATTAAACATGAAAATGAAGTTTAATTAAATATTTTAACAGACACACATATTATAGAAGGTTAAACTGTGATAACTGTTGGATCACGTGACCGCATGTTTTCTTCTTTTCAGAGGAGTGTAAGAGTAGATCATTTTACCTTGGAGACAAATTGAACTTCACGTGTATCTTTGACGTCACACACGAGTACAGAAAAATACTGACGAAAGCGAAAAAGGTTGAAGTTATACCGCAAAACAAGGTAAATGTAAGACTAAATTTCCTTTACCTTTCAATTTATACATTAGGACCATACGCCGATTTTCATGAAAAAGTGTCACAGTGAAGGTTCAATGATAACCGCCGTATATGAACACATCTGCGAATGTTTCTAAACTCAAAATTTTACTATTTTTGTGTTTAAATGTTGAAATCTGATTAAACCGGTGCTAGGGGGCATGGACGATAACTTGCACTTTCAAGTACCGTCCATCAACAGGCTCAATCAAACCGAACTTTTAGCAATTTCAAATGTGTCATTCTGGCCGTTCTTTATGTATTCCGTTTTTCTCTATTCTATTTCCGTTTTTCTCTATTCTATTTCCGTTTTTCTCTATTCTATTTCATGTACCGTTTTTCTCTATTCTACTGTCTTTGCTATGCTGTGACAATTATGATCAAGATCACAACCATTTCCGACAACTTGCAATAATCTTTTGATAAACTAATCATTAACATGCTGAATTTGTTGTTAATGAATTTGCAGTTTTGAATCTGGAACACTATGAGTACAAAAATTAGCTAAATTTGAAATGTTCTTTGAACAGCTTAAAAAGTATTGCAGGAAAATATACTGTGAAAACACGAATTTATAAAGTTGAAATCGTGAAGTTGAAATCGTGAATTCGTGAAGTTGAAATAGTAAATTCGTGAAGTTCATAAAATTGAAATGTCCCTAGCCGTCTTTCGTATAAAAATCCATTCACTATAATTCCTGATTCTTCTTTTCTTTTACAGGTTCTAGCCAACAACTTATTTACGTATTCAATGAAAATAACTAACGACGTTTCAAGTCGTTACGAAATAACTATCACAAATGGATCACGTGCTAAATGTAGTTCAAATGGAACATATGACGTCATATTCAAAGATGAAAATGACGAAGCTATACACTCGGCAAATGTTAGATTCGCAATAAAAGGTAAATAACTAATCATAAACATACACTTGTTTCTAATATGTTGTCTATGTTATATTATGTTATTGCAGCTAAATTATTTTGCAAGGAAGCTTTTGCCGCGATTCGAGGCAAGTTTACCGGACTTGAAAGCGAGCTGTTTCGGATATTCTTGAAGACAACTTACGATTTGCTAGTTGCAACCTGCCTTATAGGCAAGTTGTACGTCACTATCTGGTAGGCAACTTGCTATGAGCGAGCTGTATTGGGATATATTGTTGATAACTAGCCTTGAAGGCGAGCTGAAAACTGGACTTTCTTTTTTGACTATCTTGAAGGTCTATCTTGTAGGTGTGTCTTGTAGATATATCTTGAGAGTCTATCTAGTAGGTCTATCTTGTAGGGAAGAGTTGACATGACACTATCTAGATAGTTTACAATAGACAGTTGATAATTTTCATTGTGCCGGTGTTATATGCCGAAACGCCACTTAATGTCGCACCTACCGCTAAATGTCGCACGATTGCCGCTAAATGTCGCAATCGCCGCTAAATGTCGCAAAATCTTCTGCCGTTGTAATGTTAAATGTATTGCACATGTATTGTATGTGCACAATTTTTTCCCTGGCTGTGTTGGTGTGACGTTTTAATGTCTTTAACATAATTCAAAATTATACGTTTTGAAAACTAACCAGGAGAAATAAAACTCTTATTATATCTGTTGTATATGTAACCGGGGATAAATGATTGAAGACTTGCTTCTATTTCATCATTTTATTGTCGGACATACAAAAACGAGCCTACAAACAAAATACAAAGGAATTACAAATAATTGATTTACAAAATAATAAAATTACACATTTCATCCAATTCATCAATGGAAAAGAATAAATATGACATTAGAAATATATAAATTCTTACCAGGATCAGCATACAAGAACTTTCCATAAATGATGTTCAAGTTTACTATAATAAGTAACTACTTTTATCAACAACTATACTGTAAAGTAAGTTATCAGTTACTCGTATAATGCGGAACTGGCGAAGGGAAATATTTTACTTAAGCAAGAAAATGTTTCGCGGGGATTTTAGGGTCATGCACGTGAAATATTAGTGAACACATTCATACAACCTTTCAACTTACAGTGACCTCTCATACGAAACAGACTATACAAAACATTACCACAGTTAGGCAAACAAACGACGACACAACAGTTAGGCGAATACCAACCAAATACAACATAACACGGAGGATACAATATACCAGTGATAAACAGAAAACGATACACAGGTTACACATTCCCTCCCTTTAAGGAAATGGCTCCTGACATTTCCATAACTCAGTTATATTTTAGTTTCAAATAAAAACATCAGGACATAATCATCTTCAATAAATCATAATTATGTGTATAATAATACACAACAATTATGTTTATTTCTTGTCTTTATGAAATGACAAATATAAATCTATTGATATCTTTCTAATGAATTTTCAATTGTAATGTGAAATTAATAAGTTAATTTCTTTAATTGAAATAGGTTCATATATATGATTCAGCTCTATATTCAAATAAATCTATTTACAAATATTTACAATGGATAGACAAAGTTGCATCACAGTACACTGGTACTAGTATGCAATAATAAATCCGCCATCCTCTCTAATACTTCAAGATCAACTTCTCCACATACAAACAACAACTTGTTCACATATGGCAGATGTGGAGAATTTTTTTTTTTTTTTTTATTTATATATTTTTTTTTTTAAAACTGTATAAACACATGAAAACATATATGATTTGTTCAGACATAGTTCCTAGTTATTTCTAAAATAGAAACATTGATAAATCAGGTTTACTGACCTTAATTTCTGTGAAGAAATTAATTTAGTAAATTCAAAATTTTACATTATATAATAATATATGATAATCATACAAATACTTCCAAATCTTGGCTAGGATTTGTTACAATAGGGGTAACCCATTCACCGTATCTCTGCGGTGGGACTCTGCGCCTTACAGGACGAGGACTTGGAGGAGGAGGTTCAGGGTTAGGTACTGGGGTGGAGCCAACTTCCTGATCACTTACCAAATTAGTCTCAGTCTCTGATTGCAGTGATAAACCATCGATTCTTGAAAAATGGTCAGATAGAGTAATGGTCTCTGTAGAGGGGTCACTCTGAAATGATTCCAGAGCCTTTGAAGGTTCTGGGGTCACAGACACAGTATGTTTAGACCTACTGGACTGTTCTTTAGGACGTTTCTGAGATCTTAGTGGTGGAGGTAGGTATAATGTTTCGGTATTATCTGAATCGGAATCAGTGGAATCCTCGATTTCAGTGGACAGAGTATCGGCTGTCGACCTGAACTTATTAGGAGTTCTCTTGCGAGAGCTGCTTTCTGGTCTAGGTTTGATACTCTCCTGTTCCACAAGTTGAGTAAAAGGATAGGGAAGTAACATATTCCGGTGTAGAGTCTTAATTGGGCCCTTCTTGTTTTCTTGCTGAACTCTATACACGGGAATGTCAGGATTGGGTATAGAAAGGACTATATAAATTTCCTCATCCCAACGATCTGACAACTTGTTAGTCCCTTTCACTCCAACTTTCCGAATCAGTACCTTATCTCCAACATCAAGTCGAGTATGCCTCACTTTCTGATCATATATGGTCTTGTTTTTGGCAGCCATCCTACCAGCTTCTTCTGCAGCCCTGCGGTATGCTATCTGCAATCTCCGATGGAGTTTTGATGCATAAGAGGACTGATTCCCTGTGTGCTCTTCTGAAGGATCTGTGCCAAGATAAGCATCTACAGGAAGCCGTGGGTGCCAACCAAACATCAGAAAATGAGGGGCATATCCGGTTGCATCATTTTTGGTGGCATTGTATGCCTGAACCAATGGACCTATGTATGCCTTCCAGTCATACTTCTGGTGGTTTTCAAGGGTTCCAAGCATTTTCAGGAGTGTTTGGTTCCAACGTTCAGCACCTCCATTTCCCATGGCGTGATATGGAGTAGTTCTGGACTTCTTAATGCCAGCAATCTTGCATAACTCCTGAATGGTGCGACTTAAAAAGTTGCGACCTTGGTCACTATGCAATTGCTCTGGGAACCCGTAGTATCGAAAATACCCTTCATAGAGTGCCTTCGCTGTGGTAGCTGCAGTCTGGTTCCTACATGGAATGGCCTGTGCGAAACGTGTAAAATGGTCCACTATTACAAGGATATTTTCAATACCACCTTTACTGGGCTCAAGCTTTAAGAAGTCTATGGAAACCAATTCCATTGGTCTGGTAGTATGGATAGGTTTCAGTTCGGCGAAAGGCTTGTTACATGGCGTCTTACGCTTGATACAGCGGTCGCATCTCTCAACCCAACTGAAAATGTCCTTTTCCATGCCAGGCCAGTAAAACCTTTGTCTACCAAGCCACAATGTCTTCTCTTTGCCCTGGTGCCCGGCATCATTATGAATACCTTTCATGGCGATGTTCCTATGTGATTCAGGAATGACAAGCTGTTTGACTTGTTGACCATCCAATGTAGCGATTCTGTACAGAATATTATTTTGTATGAAAAGCCGATTTGCTTCTCTAATGTACTTCTGTACAGCAGGTTGCTTAATACTGGTGAGTATCCCCGCCTGTCACGCGGGAGACCGGGGTTCAATTCCCCGTCGGGGAGCCATTTGTAACCGGGGATAAATGATTGAAGACTTGCTTCTATTTCATCATTTTATTGTCGGACATACAAAAACGAGCCTACAAACAAAATACAAAGGAATTACAAATAATTGATTTACAAAATAATAAAATTACACATTTCATCCAATTCATCAATGGAAAAGAATAAATATGACATTAGAAATATATAAATTCTTACCAGGATCAGCATACAAGAACTTTCCATAAATGATGTTCAAGTTTACTATAATAAGTAACTACTTTTATCAACAACTATACTGTAAAGTAAGTTATCAGTTACTCGTATAATGCGGAACTGGCGAAGGGAAATATTTTACTTAAGCAAGAAAATGTTTCGCGGGGATTTTAGGGTCATGCACGTGAAATATTAGTGAACACATTCATACAACCTTTCAACTTACAGTGACCTCTCATACGAAACAGACTATACAAAACATTACCACAGTTAGGCAAACAAACGACGACACAACAGTTAGGCGAATACCAACCAAATACAACATAACGCGGAGGATAAAATATACCAGTGATAAACAGAAAACGATACACAGGTTACATATAAAAATGATAAGAAGGTACAAAATTCTTATTAATTTTCTACTTTATATTTAGTCATCTGAAATTCCTCCTGATTTAGATTTGATTTCCCAGCTCCTAATAATATCGTTATTTTCCTAATTATGGTGTTTTAAAACTTCTTATTAACAGGTACAAAGTTGTAATTAGGTTTATTTCTCCCATAAATTTTCCCATTTAGTTGTAACTGGTAGTAACAAAATCTCTTAGGCTTTTATAGCTCTTAAATAAAAGTGAAAACTTTTTTAAAAAGTTATAAACAGAAGTATATGAGCCGCGTCACGACAAAACCAACTTAATGCGTTTGCGACCAGCATGGATCCAGACCAGCCTGCGCATCCGCGCAGTCTGATCAGGATCCAGTTTCAGTTTTTACTAAACCAAGGCATATAATATGCAACTGGTTATAACAACAAACAAACAGAAAAATAACTGTCAAAAATCACTAATATCACAATATAAGAATACAATTATGACTAGCTAAATAAACAAAAAAGGAGATCATATTGTTCATCCATGCTGTTCGCTTATCAACGCTATTACAAGTGGAGAAACTGACAGCGAACAGTCTGGATCCATGTTGGTCGAAAACCCACTATGTTGGTTTTGTCGTGACGCGGCTCATATTACTCTTTATAAGTAACAATAAGGAAATGGCATATTTTCAACTCAGCCCTTTTTTAATAGGGCGGACAACTCTTAGTCCATTTCTCGTAAGAGAAGGGGAATCTTGTGATGCGTGTATGTGGACACACGTTCACTTTCCTTACAACATGTCTTCAATGCATGTATGTGGTCGCATGATGGAAAATCTCTATTTAAACGACAACGGTTTCAATATTGTTTTGGTAAGGAACCGCTTGGTACTAAATCTTAATTTAATTTTTTTTAAAAAACTGTTTAACTAGAAAAATACAAAGTAATATACTTAAATGAACTGAGGAAGCTATTAAAGCCAAACCTATATTGTTTTTTAGAATTGGTTGGTTTTTAAGTTCTGAACAGGCTTTTCACTAAAAAGACTACTAGTAACTAGAAACTAGTTTAACAGGTTTTTATTTTATTAATTAAAATTAAGAATTAGTACCAGACTGTTTCGTTCCAAAACTAGAGATTTTCGACCATGCGACCACATACATGCATCGAGGACATGTTGCAAGGAAAGTGACCGTGCGACCACATACACGCATCACAGGATTCCCCTTCTCTTACGAGGAAGGGACAAAGAGTTGTCCGCCCTTTTATTAAAGGGCAGACTAAAAATATGCCATTTTCTCATTGTTATTAATAAGAAGGCTAATTTTCAGAGTCACCTCATAAATTGGTTTATATACAACAATAGTAATGCAAACCAAGCGGGTTTCAGTGTATGTCCTTTTAAGTCCGCTATGAAATTTTAAAAAGATCATATTTAATTTATTGGTGAATTTTGAGTGTTAAGATTTTTCTACTTTTCGTTCTTTGTATATAACAGAATTATAACAGTTTTATTCTAAATTTGCAAAACTTGAACGTATCAGAAACGTTTCACATGTATTTAATATTGCAGGTATATTTAACACTTTGTTTTCAAATACCTGGGGGCATTTTTGCCAAAGTGCGCATTTAATTTATTCTACTTGTAATAGAAAAGGTAATGTAATGGACTATGAGAACAAAGTAGATTAAACATGAGCAGACGACAATTCTGACACGGGTAATACTGCACGTATTTGCAAATCTTTCCATTGCTGCATTTGTAAAATGCACTTTTCAAGCTACCGTTTTTTGGAACTGTCTATCAATCTGCGTATATCAAGATAGTAATTTCTAGTCAGCCATAAGTACAGAGCCGGTTCAGTCTGCACGGATGTGCAACCTGGTATACTTGCATCTCTATAATGGTGAATTCAATTCGGTTCCAGCAGTGTTGTTAACAATAGTCATATTTACACATTTGCTTTTGATCTAAGCTCATTTGCATATGCCTTTAAACTTTCATTTGTTATATTTTCTCAAAATAGAAAAGTTATCAATGCGATATGTACATCGAAGAAACACTTTTAAAGATACACTGTTAACGTAATTTCAAATCTGACGGAGCCCATCAATTCAATGCCATTTCACATTACCTAAAAATGTGAAGAATAACCATACCTCTATGAACTCAACAGTCAGTGAAATAACATATTACATACATAGAAACAATTGGTCGTAGTGAATCTTGTTTTGTCATGTAACTGTATGTCAATAAAAAGTTTTTTCGATGCACCTTTCGCATTAACATTTTTCTGTCATCAGATTTTTTTTAACAAATACCAGTTTAAAGCCTCAATTGAGGATAGAGGTACAGTGCGAATAAAAAAATATAAAAAGAGTTAGCTTGATTTTGTGTCAGAATGTTAGCAAGTTTCAGAACATTTTCCGTCATCATAGTCAGCCTTGAAATTACGTTTCTGCCTACAACTGCATCATTTTCACTCCGGACGCCTATGACATTCTCAAGAAAAGACAGGGATTGACATTTTGCATACATACAGTGGTGACTGCATCAATGAAATGTGTAAAACTGTAATCTGATTGTGCTAAAATAATAATATTATAATACCGATAAAACCGGGGGCAAACATGTTTGTAGGTGAAAGGCCGACACAAAATATAAAAAATTCTGATCTGAGATTGAATTTTAATTGATTTTTTTCTTGTATAAATGATGTGTTAAATCCAACTCATCTTGTGTCGCGGCTCGAATCCACGACATCAGGGTTGCTAAATGAAAACCGTATACAAATGTGTTTTATCAACAAGGGGTACTTTGGTATAAATTGTGGTAGTCAATTTATAATACCGACTAAGATGACATCAATTTCAACCAATTATTTTGTACACCATAACATATCCTTCTCTTTCTTATAGATAGCTAGTCCCCAGATTACTTATATAACGTTCATATTGACATAATGTCAATTGAATTTAGAAATTGCGACATTTAATGGTAGTGTTGTGACAATTAACATTAAGGGAAATGGTGCGACATTTAACGTCATCATTACGGCAAATGTTTCGAGACATTTGGCGGTGTTTGCGACATTTAGCGGCAATAGTGTGACATTTAGCGGCAATTACGGCATTTAGCGTCATTGCGACATATAACGGCGCCACAAACATGTATCAGTCTGGTCAGTGAGTGACATCATTCACAGGAGATTTTTTTAGAGTCTGCTTCTCCCTGTAAAGACAGAGATTCTATATCGTCAACAACAACGTTTCCGTCTCTTTTTAATCCACCATTTAAAAAAAACAAAATATAAGTCAAAATTTTACATTTTTTAATGTTTTAACAGAAGCAACCCTGAAAACAACAATGACACAGAAAGTGTTAACAGGCTCCAGATGTATGCAGACAGACTCCGGTGATTTGGTGACAGAATTTGAGGTCACGTGTAATCTACACAATGGTTGTAACAACTATCACACAACAATATACAGAAGAACAAAATCAGGATCAGAAGAAAGCTTGATTCGTAAGTCAATCAATTTGATCAAGAACGCTTATTCTTGAAAATGCAACCTTTCTCCATTTATAAACAACCCAAATGAGCAATTATGGCAGTCGCCATATTGGTATTTTCTCAATAACGTCACAGTGGAAAAAACACCACGTCACGTGACTTAAATATACTTAAAATAGATATGACGAGAATTGCCGAAAGGAAGCGAAAGTTTCCAAAATGATTTTGTTTTGGATAATTTTTGCGTCAGTAAACTGTTTGGAATTTCGAAGATGCTTTAGTATTAACTGTCATTATATTCATTGCTAAGATCTTTTTTATCAAATACAACCTTGTATTCCTATTTTGAATAGATATTTTAACTTTATACCAGCGTTTAGATAAGACATACTCTTGAGTCTTGAAAAAAGATTTGTTTATATTGATCACATTAGTTGTTGGAAATTGAGTACCGTTCAAGTCGGTGCTAGGGGACGTGAGGGATGTTGTACTTTTTCATTATCCCTCATGTAAAGACTCAATCAAACCGAGTCTGCAATTTTAATTTAATTTTGTTGTTTTTAATGCTTCCGAGGGATCACCCTTTTTCCAGATTTTCATTTACACAATATTTACAATAGCTTTCTAATTAAAATCGGCTCCTCGAAAAAAGTTTTCATAATTTGTTAGTAAGTCAGACTGTTAACAATAGCTTCTGATGTTTTCAGAGTATTTAAAATGTGAAAGAAATTTTACCGACACCGACGGTCACATGATGAGCTGCTCAGCGTCTTTGCCGGACATCTTTGTAGAAAACTTCGTATACCTCGGCTGCAAAGTGGAGACGCGGCTGCCGAATAACAAACTGTTGAAGTTGAACGCACCCTTTACATTACCAGAGTGTGGCATTGACTCAAGTAAGGTCTTTTTTAAGAAAAATGTATTAAGATTGATATATGAACACTTTTTAGCTCACCTGACCACGAAGGGCCACCTTGGTCAAAAACTAGGTCACACTGCCCAAATTTAGAAAAAACTTTACACTCTAGATGTCACATTTTTGACTCAATTGTCATCAAACTTGGTCAGGATGCTTGCCTAAGAAATTGCTCGGATGAGTTCGATGTGTCAGGTGAGCGATCTAGGGCCATCTTGGCCCTCTTGTTTCAGTTAATGTAGATCTATTAGTATAATTTATAATACACATTTTATCAATAAGATTAAATTTATTGAACGTTTCTCACTTTGTCGAATATCCCCGCGTTTTACAGAAGTCTCTGGAAATGTGAATTATTCTGTGTCTATTTAAGTACAATAAAACAATTCAAGTTTATTGCATAATGCTATGTTCTCACCGCCGATCAGATCAACTCGATCGTCCTTAATCGATCACATTAATTCCCCGATGAAGCCCGACCAAGCTGGATTAAACGCAAATTCACGACTCCTACACGACATCAAGTCGACCCTACACGATGTTTTACGACTTCTTCTCGACGACAACCCGACCAAAATCCCGACTTCTTCACGATCACCCAAAACTATACGCGAGTCATACACGAACTCAACTAGACTAACTGGACCTCTGTTCGATCGTTGCCAGATTCCACCCGACCAGATCGTAATGATCGTAATCGAGTCGTGAATAATGCTCGAGTAGAAGTCGAGATGATCGTGTACAGATCGGGTAAGAGACGTAAACCCGACCAAACTAGATCGTTACACGATTTATTCTCGATCAACTAGATCTTCTACTCGATCACTATACGATCGCTACTCGTCCGCTTATCTACTCGATCGCTACTCGAATATTTTTGACATGTCAAAAAAATTCGGGTAGGAAGCCCGAGCCATGCCGACCAAGGTAAACCGCTCCGACCACCCCCGATCACGCATGCAGACCGAGCTAGACCGGTACCCGATCGCTTGATCGTGCTTGATCGAGGTGATCTGATCGGCGATGAGAACACAGCATTAGCAAACACACACACCACTGAGGATCGCCTAACATTTTGAGGACCAACCCCATTAATAAGTTAACAAACAGTTAATACTTTAATACTTTTATTACTTTTGGGGCTGGCAGGGAGGTCCCTATTTTATTAAGAGGTTTTTAGTCGTGTTGTATAACACTTTGGTACATAACAAGCGTATTCCTTAACGGAAATAACAACATTTTTCAGTGAAAATAACGGAAAGAAAATTTCCGGTAGTTAAAGTTATTAATTTCATTACACTGTATAGATATATTTAAATTTTCAGAATGTGACAACAAACAACCAAATTCTGAGCGATTCGACTGTTCAAAGACATCAAAAGATTTTCAAAATCTTCTTCAAGCGAAATGTGACGCAAAGAAATTGAAAAACTGTCTAAAACCCGGACGCACGGTTTTTAGCTTGAATAAAGATCGGTACGAGAATTTAACATGTTCCGAAGATAATGTAGTTCCCGTATGTAGACTATCGTGGTGCGCAAACTACAGAACAATAATAACAAAAAACGAGATTCCAGGCGAGGAAATTTGCAAAGAAAATTTTAATGAACCATACGTTTCGCCTACAACTACAGTGTCAACTTCAACATCGACTTCAAGTTCATCTACATCTTCAACTATAACTTCAACAACACCTGCAACTATAACTTCAACAACAACTTCAACTAAAACTTCAACAACAACTTCAACTAAAACTTCAACAACAACTTCAACTATATCTTCAATAACACCTTCAACTATAACTTCAACAACATCTTCTTCAACTACACCTTCACAAACATCTTCGACTTTAACTTCGTCTTCGAGTTCAAAAACTGTTACACGTCCAACTACATCAAAATAGAAATAAACTCACGTTCAGACTTAATGTATGTGAATGAAAATGTTCTGACCTTTTATTTCGGATATTATTTTCATGGACAGATAATCCAAGACAATTATCTAGAAAAGATTGCACAAATTATCTTCCTTGCCGCAATCTATTACTATTCTGTTTCTTGTGTTACGTTCAAGGGAGTCTGAGTGATGTAAAGGTGTGCTACAAGTAACCAGTGTGTAAGGAGTTGTAATGCTTTATGAAAATCATGATCAAATTTAAGACCATGAGTTAAGAGAGCAATACAATATTCATGGAACCATAGATAGTGTTCAGTTAGCAAGTCTCAGTGTCTTATTTTGTTGAATTCAGTGAGCAATTTTATTGAAGAGTTTATAACTTAAATAACAATTATCACGGTGATGAAAGCGTATGGTATGGTGGATGATTTGTGCAATGTCGTACTTTAGCTCCGCAGGGCGCAAGGCGAAAACACGAAAATAAGACAAAGTCATTACTTTGTCGTACTTTCGCTCCGCGGAGTGCAAGCCGAAAACACGAATAATATGACAATGTTACCACTTTGTTTTATTCACGTGTCTTCGCCTGGATCCCCGCGACATGACACAAGTCAGCCACCATAGTATGGTGTTCGTTACTTAACATACAGTACTTGATGTATAATTAATGATGTTTATCGCTCAAGTTATCATTGAGCAATGCTTATATATTTAGGTGTTTGGTTGCTTCAACGATATGAATTTCTGTTATTCTGTGAAGTAATAAATAATAAATAACAACAAAGAAAGTCTTCCATTGTTAATTAAGGTATGATAACCTTAAGACCCCACCAGAATAGATGATCCCCGAACCATAACACCCGTTACCGCTATCACTCATACAACTTTGAATTTTATTACCCTTTTTGTATCAGTTTTCACGTGTTAAACAAATAATGTTAAATATCGTTTTTATTTTTTTATTTGATACATATTTCACATCAACTCATAATGACAATCTAAGGATTTTAGAAATATCTGAAATTGTAATTTAAACGTAAATAGATAAATAAAGGATCGAATAAATAAATAAATAATGAAAAAAATGTTACACTACTTCTGTATCTCCCTTACGTGACTTCGCGATATCTATTACACGTGCATACGTTAAAGTCATCAGGTGGTCACGGGATTTTTTCCATATAATTCCGGCCAATAGACTTAAAAGAACTTTTATGTATCACTATTATCAAACTGTTAGTCACAAATCATTATCAATATTTGTATTTTAACTTAAATCTATTTATAGTACCGGAAGGGATACTAGTATTGTTTGCTTGACAAGGGCTTTATTCGTTGTTGATTTAAAAAAAAAATATTTCTGTAAAGTTTTGCATATTGTAACCCCTTCTAGCAAGGACACAAGTGTCAGTAATTGTCTGACAAAAAAAACATTACAAATGTTTTACTTTACAGCTATAGTATCTTTTAAAGTGTTAATATTTAATAGCTTAATCCGTTTGTTCACACATTTATTGTGATCACGTGTATAGGAGTTTCAAAAATAGTTATAAATCAGAGCGGGCGCTGTGGTCCAGTGGTAACACTGTTTGACTACGAATCAAGGGGTTGCGAGTTCGATCCCCCGCTACTCCAATAAAATTACTAACAATCTTTAGGATGTAAATTTAAAAAGAGCTTTTGCCCGCGATTTACAGATTAAAAGCACAAATAAAACTAATTTCTGTATGGTTACACTATCACAACTCATAAAATGTTAATCATGTACGTTACTACATCAATACATAACTCACTAATCACCAATTACACAATGAACATTACTAGTACTAACTGACTACACAAATGACATAGTGGACATAACTGACTACACCAATGACATAGTGAACATGATTGACTAGAACAGTGACATAACTTACTACACCAATATCATAGTGGACACAACTGACTACACTAATGACATGGTGAACATAACTGACTACACCAGTGACATAGTGGACATGCCTGCCTACAACAGTGACATAGTGCACATAACTGACTATTACAGACTGATCACCAATGACAAAGTGGACATTACTGACTGATCACCAATGACATAGTGGACATAACTGACTGATCACCAATGGCATAGTGGACATAACTGACAGATCACCAATGACATAGTGGACATAACTGACTGATCACCAATGACATAGTGGACATTACTGACTGTTCACCTATGACATAGTTGACATTACTGACTGACTGATCACCAATGACATAGTGGACATTACTGACTGTTCACCAATGACATAGTTGACATTACTGACATTACTGACTGATCACCAATGACATAGTGGACATAACTGACTGATCACCTATGACATAGTGGACATAACTGACTGATCACCTATGACATAGTGGACATTACTGACTGATCACCTATGACATAGTGGACATAACTGACTGATCACCAATGACATAGTGGACATTCCTGACTGATCACCAATGACATAGTGGACATTACTGACTGATCACCAATGACATAGTTGACATAACTGACTGTTCATCAATGACATAGTTGACATAACTGACTGTTCACCTATGACATAGTTGACATTACTGACTGATCACCTATGACATAGTTGACATAACTGACTGATCACCTATGACATAGTTGACATAACTGACTGATCACCAATGACATAGTTGACATTACTGACTGATCACCAATGACAAAGTGGACATAACTGACTGATCACCAATGACATAGTTGACATTGCTGACTGTTCACCTATGACATAGTTGACATAACTGACTGATCACCTATGACATAGTTGACATTGCTGACTGATCACCTATGACATAGTTGACATTACTGACTGATCACCAATGACAAAGTGGACATAACTGACTGATCACCAATGACATAGTTGACATTGCTGACTGATCACCAATGACAAAGTGGACATAACTGACTGATCACCTATGACATACTGGACATTACTGACTGATCACCAATGACATAGTTGACATTACTGACTGATCACCAATGACATAGTGGACATAACTGACTTATCACCAATGACATAGTGAACATTACTGACTGATCACCAATGACATAGTGGACATTACTGACTGATCACCTATGACATAGTGGACATAACTGACTTATCACCAATGACATAGTGGACATAACTGACTGATCACCAATGACATAGTGAACATTACTGACTGATCACCTATGACATAGTGGACATAACTGACTGTTCATCAATGACATGATGGACATAACTGACTGATCACCAATGACATGGTGGACATTACTGACTGATCACCAATGACATAGTTGACATTACTGACTGATCACCAATGACATAGTTGACATAACTGACTGATCACCAATGACATAGTGGATATAACTGACTGTTCACCAATGACATAGTGGACATTACTGACTGATCACCAATGACATAGTGGATATAACTGACTGTTCACCAATGACATAGTGGACATTACTGACTGATCACCAATGACAAAGTGGACATTACTGACTGATCACCAATGACATAGTGGACATAACTGACTGATCACCTATGACATAGTGGACATAAATGACTGATCACCAATGACAAAGTGGACATAACTGACTGATCACCAATGACATAGTGGACATAACTGACTGATCACCTATGACATAGTGGACATAACTGACTGATCACCAATGACATAGTGGACATAACTGACTGATCACCAATGACAAAGTGGACATAACTGACTGATCACCTATGACATAGTGTACATTACTGACTGATCACCAATGACATAGCGGACATAACTGACTGATCACCAATGACATAGTGGACATAACTGGACTGATCACCAATGACAAAGTGGACATAACTGACTGATCACCTATGACATAGTGTACATTACTGGCTGATCACCAATGACATAGTGGACATAACTGACTGATCACCAATGACATAGTGGACATAACTGACTGATCACCAATGACAAAGTGGACATAACTGACTACACCAATGACATAGTGACACAATGACATAGTGAACTACACCAATGACATAGTGGACATAACTGACTACACCAATGACATAGTGGACATAATTGACTAGAACAATGACATAGTGGACATAACTGACTACACCAATGACATAGTGGACATAACTGACTGATCACCAATGACATAGTGAACATAAATGACTGATCACCAATGACAAAGTGGACATAACTGACTGATCACCAATGACAAAGTGGACATAACTGACTGATCACCTATGACATAGTGGACATAACTGACTGATCACCAATGACATGGTGGGCATAACTGACTGTTCATCAATGACATAGTGGACATTACTGACTGATCACCAATGACATAGTGGACATTACTGACTGATCACCAATGACATAGTGGACATTACTGACTGATCACCAATGACATAGTGGACATTACTGACTGATCACCAATGACATAGTTGACATAACTGACTGTTCATCAATGACATAGTTGACATAACTGACTGTTCATCAATGACATGGTGGACATAACTGACTGATCATAGTGGACATTACTGACTGTTCACCTATGACATAGATGACATTACTGACTGACTGTTCACCAATGACATAGTGGACATTACTGACTGTTCACCAATGACATAGTGGACATTGCTTACTACACCAGTGACGTAGTGGACATTACTGACAAATTACCAAATACATAGCGGGGACATAACTTACTACACAAATGTCACAATTACTTATGATTTAAGATTTTTTATTGTAAGAAACTGAATTTTAAATGTTCAAATAATATGAAAACAAAATATGTAAGGCAAAAATGGCGTAATTGAACCTCAGTATTGTAATATTTATTTCTCTCATAAATTGTCAATCATTTATTAATATTTTGAATGAAAAGGCACGACTTGATACACAAAACATCCATAATTCGTACATAAATTTTCCATACAACTCAAGTGCTTTTCAAGTGCTGACCTATGCATAATGCTTTAAATTAACGAGAAATTTCCGTAGACTATTATGGAGGGCGTTCGTTGCCAAAATTCCAGACATGTAAAGTGTTCCTTTTTAAAATGGCTTTTGAAAATGCGAACTTGTATGCCTACCATTTTTTATTGTACCGTGCATAGCACATAATATGCCTCTTAATTCAATCTTTTAATTGAAGGTTCCCGCCTTTATATAACAAGTTTACATATAGATAGTAACAACTGACATAACATCTAAAACGACAACAAATTTACAAGTTCGTATCTTCCATTGCATGCAATACATATGCATGTTTGCACACTTATAGATCTGAAATATTCAAATGAAATGTAAATCTTAAATACAGAAAATAGAGTTTAAGAAAACGTGTTACCAGTTGTAGAACTACAAGAGTACGATAACACAGTAACATGTTTAAAATGACAAAAGTAGATTCACAAAGTTAAACGATTTCAAGTCAAGCATAACGCCCCGCCCCTCTCGGAGTATTTACGAACTTCTATTGCGGACGGGCATAAAACGACGCCTCTCCCATATTTCTAAATAAAACTGAAGGACAACATACCGCATTTTTCTGAACATATATTTGTAACATTTGTTACAAAAGTTTTGTCACTAGCAACATCACTTGAAAATTGCTGATTTTACCATTTATGATGAAGATAACTTATGCATTAACTTATTATTTAACATCGTGTTTTCCTGAGAAACATCGGCGATTTGGAAATTTTTAGGGGAAACAATGACCAACTTCAAGGAGTAAATTTTTATTGATAATCTAAAAAACCATTCAATGTTTTTATTGTATCATTGAAAAATGTATGGCACAAATTTCATTTCAACAAAAACTATGCAAGTATTTGCAAAAAATAGGATTTTAAACGGGCCACCGAGATTTTCCTTTCCGAAATCAAGAAAAATACTTATCCGTACACATATGTACAATCTTTAATAAGGTAGTTTTTCAGTATAAATAAAAATCTTTTTGCACTTGTTCATTATCCCTCATGTACAGACTCAATCAAACCGAGTCTGCAATTTTTATGTAATTTTGTTGTTAATGCTTCCGAGGGATCACTTTGTTTCCAGATTTTTATACTTCACAACAGCAGGTGTCAAGTGCCGTGTGGCAGCTGTAAAAAGTTGCCCCTTACTTCACTTCAGTGTTGTTATATTTTTCTGGTCCTTCGGGATCAATGATGCCAGCGTGAGGGATGTTGCATTTGTTCATTATCCCTCATGTACAGACTCAATCAAACCAAGTCTGCAATTCCTTTGTAATTTTGTTCTGATTAATGCTTTTGAGGGACCACTTTGTTTCCAGATTTTTAATATACTTGTTCAAAGCTTATGGTCTTGACTTTCATTCAATATTCATTTTCTTTTTTGAAGGAAGCGACGTGATTTTCTTGCCGAATATATGAGTGTGGTTTTAAGAGAGAAAAAATAACAACGATAAGTTTGAAACAAAATTTTTAATACTTCTACGTAATTTTTTTTATTTTTAAGGCATCACTAAAAAGTTCATGAAGGATTCTTTTACTTGAGTCTAAATAAAAAAAGTTAGATGGGGCGCCATGTTTCTCTTACTGAATTTCAGAGTTTGTTTTGTTTTTTTACTTGGGGACCATATGCCGTTTTTCATGGAATGGCACTTACGTGTCACATTGAAGGTTCCATGATAATCGTCATATTAACACATCTGCGGATGTTTCAAAATTTCAAAATTTGCTACCAGTTCATGTTAAATGTTTGAAATTTTGCTTAAAAGCCGGGTTGCTAGGGGGCGTGGAGGGTAAACTTTTGCACTTTCCAGTACCCTCCCATGAACAGGCTCAATCCCAAACCCGAGCTTGCAAACATTTCTCAATTTTGGGCCGTTTTTAAGCGTTCTTTAGGTGATTCTTATTTTCTTCTATTTTACAGAAAATAAACATTGATAAACTTTAAAACGAAAAGTTAATTCATTTTATTTAATTTTCATTTTTTTTTTAGCCATTATATAATTATATTTCATAAAATCGTATAAAGCACACCTTTATTTCAATCCAAAAAATTATCAAAATTGATTACGAAAAAAAAACAAATGAGGGAACGTTACCGTGTTTTTTCTTACCAATTCGAGAGTGTAATTTCAGAGGAAAAAATGAAAATTTTTGAAAACAAAAAATTTCAATACATTCTATTTAATTCAGTTTTATTTCAGAGGGCATCATAGGGAAAAGCTTATGAAGTAATTCTTTCATTTGACCACTAAAAATATTTGACTTTTTACAGAAATAAAAAGAAAAGTTTAGAATGGGACGCCGGGTTTTCCTTCACTTTATTGAGAAATAGGAGAGAGGCGACGGGTAATATACCTGTCTGTACATTTTTCCGTAATAGAAAGATCGTAAATATCAGGGAGGGGGGGGCGTCTCATGCATGACTTAAAATTCGTTTAACTTGTGAATCTTTACTTTTTGTGTCATTTTAAACATTGTAACTGTTGTAAACGTTACTGTTGTAGTTCTACGACTGGAAACACGTTTTATTAAATTCTATTTTCTGTATTTTCGAGTTTTACATTTCATTTTGTATTTTTCAGGTACAGAAGATATCTACAAGTGTGAAAAACATACTTATGTATTATATGCAATGGAAGATACGAAACCTGTAAATTTTGTTGTTGTTCTCCATGTTAGGTCAGTTGTTAAAATTTACATGTAAACTTGTTATTTAAAAGCGGGTGCCTTCAATTAAAAGATTGGATTAAGAGGCATATCATTTGCTGTGCACGAATACAATAAAAAATGCTAGACATACACGTTCGCATTTTCAAAAGTAGTTTTCAAAAGGAACACATTGCATGTCTGGAACTTTGGCAACGATCGCCCTCCATAGACTAAAGACTTGTATTGTTTTTCGTAGATTTTACGTGATGCATGCTTATGCATAATCGTTGGTATTAATTCTGCGAAATAGTTAAATTTTCAGGTATTATAGCTAAGATATTCCCGAAAGATACGAAACAAACATCAGCTAACAGTTTCTTAAACAACTTCAAAATATATATGATATATAAAAATGTGTGTTTTGAAAATGCATGTACTAGTAACCGTCCAGATAAGTTAAATTTGTTCCCTTTATCAAATACACGTTAAACGCGTCTTACCTTAACTTCAGAAAAATCTCTCCCGAAAACACGAAATTCAATGCCAAAAAAGACCCCTACAATTTTAGAAATGAAGCATATATGCACATTTTTATTCATTTATGCATTTTTAACAAAATTTTGTAATTCTGAAATCCAATAAACGGGCCATTTTAAGTTAATAATTTGTAACAACTCCAGCTTTCTGATTTTGCTAGATCTGCAGTATAACTAGCCTCTGCATTCTATGCTCGTTTTAGATTTTAAAACTAAAACCCCTACAATTAACAATAGCTTGACCCAAATTCAAAGTAGGACGAATCCATTCCATACATTTAGCACGGTAAATGTTAAATATTTTGATAATTTGTTGTTGGTTTTTTCCTTCAATAATTTAAGTTTATTAAAAACCTGATTCAGAGGTCTAATCGGAATTTTGGAATATTAAAACATTTTTTTTTCTTTACTTTCTTTATCTTGATTTCTTTCTTTCTTTCTTTTTTGATTGTTTCTTTCTTTCTTTTCTTTTCTTCATTCTTCTTTTTTGTCTTTTACTCGGAGATAATTTATTTTGTTAATTGTCCAGACATGCCCAAGAAAAAAATGTCAGACACAAAGGATCGCGCATGCGCAACTGGCCTTTATTTTTTTCTTGTAACCACATCTCTTTATGCTAAATATGAATACTTTTGACAGATTTTGTCCCAACAACCATCAATTTATGTAAATTGTTATGTCATATCGACCTGTTATGTCAATGACCTGTGTATTCAAATGACCTTTTTTGTTTATTTACATATGTCTTTTCCAGTCTGGTGACTAATTAGATATAAATAACACTGACAGGAAGTGACTTAACAAACACGTAACCTGACACAACTGCAATAATTAAACCCGAATAACCTGTTTCTTTCTACGTTAGACAAATCACCGCTCATTTATTTTGCACATGTTGCATTTTTTGTTTTTCCGCCGAGGAATGTTTGGGACAGCGACATGGTGACAGATTATTATCTGACACCTAATTTCAGCCAATTGCTACACAACTACAATGAAGTGTTTCGTCTGCATAAGTGAGTTTTCGCTACTTGAAAATATTTTAAACCTACAAATATAGGCAAAGAATGTATGTGTAACTTTCCCGCAGTTCTACAATTATGCTTCACGAACATTTAAATATTATGCGACACTAATACAAATTTGTTACACCAACACAATTATGGTACACCGACAAAATTATTGTACAGTAACACTAACACAATAATGCTACATATTTATGTTTTCCTGATTAGTACAATTATGCTACAGTTAAACAATTATTCTATGTTAACTCAATTATGCTACACTGACAAATACAATTATGCTATAGTAAAATAATGATGGTACGTTAATACAATTATGCTACACCAACAAAGTTCTGCACTAACACAATTGTGTTAAACTAACAAAATAATAAACAAAACATACATGCAGAACTTACCTATGCTAACGATATTACATACATATAAACATAACATTCTTATTCTACACATTAAGTATCTAATAACGTATACAAAACTTTCAAAGACTAACACAATTATTAGAAATGAATATTTGTTACACGATCATAAACGCAAAAAATGTACGAATATTTCCATATATATATATATTTATTCACATAATATCGACAAAAAAGGCTATTTGTAAGATATCTTAACAGGGATTCAATATTCATTTTCGTATATCAATATCAGATGGAAGGACATGTGAATAAATTCAATCATTTAAGGACCCTGGCGTCAAATGAGGACGTTGGCGTCTTAAGAAAAAAAAAAGAATCGCAAGTATACCAATTATTTGATATTTCTATTAATTCATAGTTTGATGTGGACAGAAAGCTTTTATTCCGATCTTGTCGCATATCTACTTTATTAAGAAGTATTAGTAAGGAGTCGTGCTAATGTAAGAAAAATGGGAACAAATTGTTATGCTTTCCTATCCATTGCAGTATGTCAAAGGTAACATAATTTTGTCATAAAAAGGACATCCTTACCATAATAAGGGAAAAATAACTATTTTTTTCTGTCTTCAAAGAAGATCAATTTGTTATAATATATATACAATAAAGCTGTATTTTATAGAGACAATTTGACGATAAGGAAGTATTATCCGCCTCCGACCGCAACTTTCCGGCCCTCTCCGCCACATTCCGGTTAAGGACCTCGAAAACTATAAAGTAACTAATTTGTCTTTCTTTCAAGATGAATTTTTTACAATATTTATACAATATAACTTTCTTTACGCAAAGGAAGTTACGTATCTTATTGCCTTTCTTGAAAGAGGATAAGGATGCATTATTCGCATTTAGCTCCTTTGCAACTTTCCGCCTCTTTCCACAATTCTTCTGACACTATTAAGCAAAGCTACGCACATTTTACACTGATGCGAAGTAATACCAACGATACTTTTTTGCCGCCATTTTGTTTCATTAAATTAGCGTTTTAGGAAGTATCGGCAGCTTCATAATAGTTAACGAGTTCCAAGCTAGGAGTAATTCCGGACAAACGCTCATATTCGGTTAGAGTCACGAAACTTATACACGGTTAAAAGCACGTGCTAATATTCCGTAAGGCACGTGCTCATTTTCGTTTACAGCCACGTGCCCATATTTGTTTACAATAACGTGCTCAATTCCAGTTCGAATTCGTCCTGATGTTCGGTTTGGGTTTCATGCCTATGTTCGGAAATTGTCATTATGCTCATATTCGATTAGAGTTACTTTCTAATTTTCGGTCAGAGCCACGTGTTCAAATTTTATGAGAGTCATGTGCTCACATATGGTTAGAGTCTCCCTTCTGTTAAACAATAGATACATTTAAAGAAGCGTTTATTAACACATATACAGAGTTAAAATGCTAGGAATGAAGACAGATTTTTCAAGATTTTTTTCTAACTGTAATAACCGTACCTTCAAGAAGTCTTAAATCCTACACCTAAATTGTCATTATAAATCAGTGCGAATCAGATCTACTCCGAAAACCAGATATTTTTTATTGTAAAGACGTAGCAAAGAAAAAAAATATACAGATAAAATAAATAAATAAATAAATAAATAAATAAATTAAAATAGATAAGTAAATAAATAAATTTTAAATAAAATAAAATAATGATAACATTTTTTTTTAGAATAGATACAATAAATAATATAAAAAATTAATTAAACCAACAAACTCCCCCTAAGAAAATCACATGAACAACAAAAATCAAATTGAGATAAAAAGAAAGAAAAAGCTATACTGGAGTATTTTTAATTTTTTATTTTGCAATTGTCCATAAATGAGTTATTTATTCTTCATAATCCGCAATACATATACGTTTTATTTATTGTTATATTTGTATATTCAACTAAATTGCGTTTTAACCCATTTTTATTTGCTAACAAAATCTTTCCTTGAACTTCAAATTTTCAGACTACTATCTACAATATAAATCATATCACGGATTGTACTATATTATCTTGGTATGAATCTAAAATAGAATTGTATGATAAAAACACATATATTTATCATCTGTATGAAATACAGCAAAAGTAATTATTTATTTGCAATGTCATTGTTGTGCATAGAAGAACAATTTTACTAAACCCAACAAGAAGTAACTGTTATGGTATATTAAAGGAATGTTGCAATGATGTATTCAAGCTGTCTCTCTATGTAAAATGTAGAAATAAGTGTAAAAATTATATACTAAGATATTGCAGTGTCCGGAATATTATATGCGTGTATACACTTCTTTAATGACCCTAAAGTTGTTAAGAAGGCAGTAAACCTGTAATTGTCATATTGTCACCTAGAAAGCTTTATTCCCCTTCCTAAATTGCTTGCCGTACTATAAACATGACGGCACGTCATTAATCACACGTTAGTTTCCGTTCTTACGTTACGGCGTTCATACCTTCAAACGCGAACATGGCGCGGACCGGTGTACAGTGGTCTCTTTTTGTCATTGGAATTTGTTTATTTTCTGAACTAGTCCAATGCACATTTCTCAATGTTGGTAAGTAAATATATGTTATTTTAATATTTTTTATTCCTTTTTGTCATATTTTACGTGTTTTTTTTTCTTATAATTTTTTTTGCGCACGTTTTTTTTCTATTAAACTTTGCTTCATTTTTATTTACCAATAACCCTCAAAAAAAATATTTCCACTGGTGTCACTAAAGCTACTACTAATGATAATGATATATAACAATTTATTATACAGTCGTTTCTATAAAAATGGAGCACCGTCGAAATAAAAAAAATGTGGTTAATATATGTGTTGTCAATTTTAACACAATTTTTATGATTGCGGGTGACCACACTTTATCAATACACTATCTTTTTCTAATAAATGTCACTAAAATGCTATAAATATATATCATAATTTTAATTAGATTTCAGTCCTAAATGTATTTGTATTAAGAGGCATGCAGTTTTTAAAAAAAATATAATGTGCCATATATTTATTGAGTATATTTACATCGTACAAAATTTGATATGTCTGTATATATTATATCATTAATGTTTCAAACACATGGACTGCACCGACAATGTACGAATTAAAAAATTATCAATTCAATTATTAAAAACATTCAATATTTGATATTTCTATATTGTACTAATGAATATACACAACTTGTTCAGGTGTCAGGTACAAAGTTGGTATGAATGTATTCTCCGGTCGTCAAAATCCAGAATGGGATATCGATGAAAAACATTCACTGTACGACCGCATATCGTGGCTAGTCAATGAAGGCCCCCCGACACCGTAAGTTATTTTTTTTTTGTTTTATAAAATATTCAAATGTAATATTTTTTTTAATTCAATGAAATGACGGGAATATAAGAAAACTATAACAATGTATCGAAAATAGATCTGCACCAATTTTTGAGGAAAGAAATGAATGACCTATTAGGTTCTAAATTCAAATTATTACTTGTTGATGATGTCATTTTTTAACTTAAGATTTGAACTTGCAAATGTTTATACGTGCTTCGAATCTTTTTATAAAATTCTTTACTGAAAGCATTGCATCTATGAGTCATTATATAATTTAACTTTCCATTAATATCATGTACTGATTTTTCTTAATAAACTTTTGAACGTTCGGGAAAACAAAATATGACATTTTTTTTCTGTATCTTTATGACAATAGACGCTAATATTTATTGATGTACCTTGATGAAGAAATAATAATATTTGGACATTTGTAAACCTCAATAAAAGCAGGAAGAAACATATATCAACTTTCATCAATGTTGTTTCCTAACAAAGACACACGTCAAAAAAAATCTTATAAAAAATAAAAATGCAAGACTAATTAAACGTATGTTTACCCATCATAATGTCATGGAAGTGCACATATTTGTTCTTTATTAGCACGAGTTTACAATAAATCACCACCGGTCACTCCAACGTGTACAAATTGTAATAGATATATGTCCACTTAAATTTATAAACATTTTGCTCTGTCTTGTTTTATCGTTGTTTTTGCAAAAGTCCTGTTTTATCGTTGTTATTGCAAAATTAACCTTATATTTTCACTGACACTGAATAGCAAACAGTGCAGACCATGATCAAATACCACGGATTTGTCGGCTGATTTTGGTCTGCATTGCTCGCAGGGTTAAAACCTGCCCCCCACCCCCCAAACAAGCTATGCTTAGAGTTTCTTCACCAAGCAATTTTTGTACCCTCCTGCGAGCCGTTTCGTTCCAATAATGTTTATAGAATTTCTTAACACATCGTGTAAAATGAACGGAGGGGCAACACAATAAATTTTAGCTTTTGATTACATACGAAATATTTAACAATAATAATGTCATTTAAACAGCGGCAATAAACATGTGCCCATTTTATGGTATTTCTGACGTTTTAATTTGTCTTGTGGTGGTTTTGAACATATAATTACAATAATGTATTTTCAATGGATTTATCCACACGCGATTTCTGATTTGTCAATACAAGCATTGTTCTGTACATCAAAGTAATTTGGTCGAAAAATTGACGAATTAACATGTCACCTATACAGCCTACACCGTCTTTGACCTTTTATGTTAAATATAGATAGTAAACAGTTTTATTTAAAATATTTAACAGTGACTTATACATGTTTTAAATACTTTAATTCATTACGTCACGAATGTCATACTAGTAATATGTCTAATGTATTTGAAGTGAGCGATGTTGTTATTTTTTGTATCGGTTTAGTTACGATCTATATTGACATGTACTTTGACGAATGGACAGTTGAAAAAAAACAAATTAATGACTTAATTAAATATACATGCTAAATTAGGAAATGAAAATCGTTAATCATTGTTTTGAACTTCCTTATTAAAATAAAGATGTTAATACTAAATAAAGTATATTTTTTTCTAATTGTCATTGAACTTAAAAATAATTCTATGTAAAAAATTGAATCTTAAATGTATATGAATTGACAAATATAATAAATGCTTCACATACTTTGATTTATAAAAAACCTGAATTCCTGTAGCTTAATATATATGTTTAAAGAATGCACTCATTATATTTGAATACCTTGAATTAATCTAAGTAGTATTTACGTAAAAGTATCTGAAAGTATAGTTTAAGTTGTATTTATGTACAAGTATCTGCAAGTATAGTTTAAGTAGTATACCTAAAATAATCTGAAAGTTTAGATTATGTAGTATTAACATAAAATAATCTGAAAGTATAGTTTAAGTAGTATTTACGTAAAAGTGTCTGAAAGTTTAGTTTAAGAAGTATTTAGGTAAAAGTATTTGAAAGTATAGTTTAAGTTGTATTTACATAAAAGTATCCAGAAGTATAGTTTAAGTAGTATTTACGTAAAAGAATATGAATGTATAGTTTAATTAGTATTGACGTTAAAGAATCTGAAAGTAAAGTGTATGCAGTTTTTTGTTATAAGGAAATGCAAAAA
Source organism: Ruditapes philippinarum (assembly GCF_026571515.1). Taxonomy (NCBI): domain Eukaryota; kingdom Metazoa; phylum Mollusca; class Bivalvia; order Venerida; family Veneridae; genus Ruditapes; species Ruditapes philippinarum. The sequence continues at coordinate 83,270 of NW_026865643.1, forward strand.
TGATTTTTTGTAATGATATAAGAAAGTAATATCTAAGTTGTTTATATCTATACTGGTATGTTAAAGTAATATTCAAGCTGTACTTATGGTATATAATATTATGTGAAAGTGATATCTGAGCAGTATATAGATATTCTATGTGAAAGTAATAACTGAGCAGTATATATAATTTAATAACAGAATAATAATTACAACAGATATATTCAATTGCTGTATAATTCAAGATCTTCTGTATAACGATACTGTGTTTTCTTTCAGAATGGATGATAGCCTCGGATACGAGGGCTTCGTAGTTGAGGCAACAAACGCAATGGGACAGAGGGCATGGAAAACAATTGGCCGCCACACAAACCGTCGATTAGAGTCCATCCTTCTAAGGTCTTGCCCAAGTTCTGAGGGTCTCAGCCAATCTGTAATGAACCATGTTTATTCTGGAATAGTCGGCCAGGTAAAAAGTTATTTTTTGTATTCTTTTTTTTTTCATTCCAATTTCCTCTTGCATTTAAATGCTGGTAAGCCGATAAAATACCATGTATGTACACACCCAGCAGCAATAATAACAAGAAAAAAAATTGGTAAAAAGCTTTGTGAGGTTCGAATGTGTAAATATTTCTGGTAGACAGAACTTCCTTTGTGATAAAACAGACATGACAAATTAATTACGTACCTTCCACTTACGGTAACGTTTAATTCTGTTTGAATCACGGAAGTTATGTTTTATACAACCATTTGGCAATTAAACGTGATCTTAGTGTAACAAATACATGCTTAAAGAAAGTTCAAAGGAATTAAATCTTTAAAGCCGTGTGCAATATACGTTTTGCAATTTATGTGATTTACTAAAGTAAAAGCAGGGACCCAAAGAGACATTAATAAAATGTAAACCAACTATCAAAATACAGTAAACATACACTCCGATAGAAAAAAGCTGTGGTGGAATAAGATGTACTTATAGATTGAATCAAAGCAAAACCCACTATACGAAACAGAAACTGGAATTCAATCAGGAAAACTGTCATGCATTATTCACCAAAACAATACACCCTTACAGTACATTTAGTTAAAATGGGAAACTTAAAGTCGTCCAATATTATTCTTATGGGAAAAAATGATAAAAGTTGCAAACACGGTTAAATGGACCATTTTAAATTGGCGACAATGGTACTGACCCCTCCCAGGCACCGCTTCAATAGCATTCATCATTTACTTAAGAACATTGTTGTTATGCAATATTCGTCTGCCAAAATTTGATTTATAAAGGTCAATCAAATATCCTCGTGCAAACTTAACATGTTAATATCAAGAAGTTTGTTTGATCTAAAAAGGTCGATCAAATATCATCGTACAAGCAAGTTGATTTACATGAATTATCAAAAATACTACCACGACGTGGGAAAGGCTTGTAACATATGTTAGTACATCATGCAATACAAGTGTTTCTTCGTTAAACAAACAATACTACCATATGAACAACTTAACTTTTACATACATGAAAGCTTGTAAAGGTAAAACTATTGTACTATTGTTGTTGTTTTTTCTGTTGTATACGGAAAGACTATCCTATAGTGTATATAATATTACTTTTACAATGATTCTGATTGGTTGCAAATATTTTACACAAAAAAAAAACAAATTTGTTTTCTTGTAAATAATTTTGCTGTTGTTTTACAAGTTTTTCATTCATTTTGTACACGTGTCCTAAGTTCAATTCTTACATCCTTTGTTCTAAATGTAGTTTCATATGTTTGTATTTTGCTTCAAATCAAAGCATGATGATACTTTGTTCATGTTTATCATGTTTAGATAATAAATAAGCATGGTAAAGTGAAAGCTACCAATATACATACCTGTGACTTTAAAGTTTAAAAATAGACAGATTATATAAAAAAGTTAACTTATAGAGAATTTATAAATATTTACAATCCATGTGAAACGTTGAATGTAATATATGACAGAAATTGTTATTTTCACGACAAAAATTATACCCACGTTACTAACAGAATAAGAGGAGACACTATTCTCTCATAAGTTTTTTTCTGTGGAAGGTAAGTACTAAGACTTACTTTGCACACTTTGCCACATTTCAAATTATTTCAACAATTTTCACTAAAGTCAGCATAAATCACGAGGTGATATTAATAAAGTATAAAAAAACAGGATGTTGGACGTGAATTTATCTCATTACTCAAATATTATATTTATCGCAGTTTTTTCAAAATTGATCTGCTTTGACGATATGAAAATATTTTTTTATTTTATACAACAAGCAATTATATTTGTAACGTAATATGTCTTATAAAATTCATTTCAATTCTATTTAAGTTTAAACATTTTTTTCAACACAATTACATTTTGCATGTGGACAATATTTACAAAATACGTTTTGGGATGGCACAGAAAGCCACACAAGCTTATGAGTGTCTACATATCATTTGTTTCACCTTATTCTTTTGTATTTCGGTTATATTTATATAAATATTTCTTCTTCACGCTTGTGTTAATATATCATCTATAATATCGAATTCCTTATCGAAAACGGGATGTCATCTTTTGACCATGCACTTTCAGTATTCGTATGTGTGAATTTGACACCTACATTGACACCACATGTCCCAGTTTCAGCGAACATTGCCCTAAAAAGCGTTTTCCCATATGATATGCAATAAATGTTACTAATATATACAGATTCGTGATGACAAAGGTATTTTGCAAAAAAATTATTGTTTTATCACACTTAAATGCCTAAAACACACGAATATTAAGTATGAGTACTGTACGCTTCGGTTTTAACATTGCATCAATTATGCAACACTCTTGTTGTACATTTGTATTTTTTTGAGTTTTGAAGGACTTTTGCCGAATGAGTTGCTTATTACTTGTCGGATAATATGTGCAGCTGTGTTGACCTGTCAAGTAAGCTGTCAAACTGTCAAATTTGTCATACATTTGACAGTTTCATTTTGCTGAAAATAAACCATACACACAAAATAATTTATATCTTTTTTAAAGGCGTTTTATGTATGCAACAATAAAATTAATGACCACTTCGTTTCTTTTATGAAAATAACTTAACCTTTAATAACGAAAATGTCAAAGGAAACTGTACAAATTTAATATATTAGTTTAAAATTATACTGAGCAAAAAGTTATATATATACTATACAGTAAGCATGTATTTTGTTTTTCTCAACTTCTTGAACATAAATCATTGTTGTATAATATATGTAAATGGTATTGAAGAAGGAACATACACAGGTGTTGTCACTTATTATAGGTACAATAGTAATAATTACAATGATGATGATAATAAAAAGTTCAAAATGATTTATTGATAAAGTGAACTTATAGCAAGGGTAATTATTTCCTTAATCGGATTCTTGCCCGATTTTTGACAAAGATGTATTCATTTTTGTCATTCTTTCTTGTATTTCTTCCTTCAGTGAGGAAAAATGATCTTTATTTGGGCTTCAATTTACTTTATCTTAAAGTGAAAATTTGTATTTTAAATATCATAAGAAATAAAATGTTTTGCTTGTTATGGCTATACAACTATACAGTAAGGTATTTGAATCAACATTAAGAATATAGAGAAACAGGATGGTCTTTCACTGGTCCGGAAACATAAAATGCTTTTTGTCCAACCAATGCAAGAAAATAGAAAAAAACACGAAAAAAAGTCACTTGATAACGCCAAAACGGCAAAAGGGATAAAGTTACGGTTGTGGTAATTCAAGCTAAAATAAAACCAAATTGAAAGTCGACAATGTTGCTAAAAGATTTACATATTTAAAACCAGGCAAGATGTCACATACAAACAAAGTAAACGTCACAATGCACAAGGAGTTACATTTACAAACGCATGTTATACATTAATAAAACCCAAATAAAAACCAAACGCAATAATTTAAACGCCTGTATGCTTAGTAATGTAATCTTTATAATGCTTTAAAAGGCTTTTAAGATCTCGATCAGAATGTATCATTTTAGTTATACAGCTACACAATTATGGCGAAATAAAATATTGCATGTCTTACCCGGTGCTCGGGGGGGGGGCGTGGACGAAAGCTTGCACAAAAAATACTTTCTTATATCAAGCTTAAACAAATCAATTTGGCAATGCTTAATATACGACGTTCAAGATTTTCCCTTTTTATTATTCACATACGTGTAAACATTTGTCTTCTATTTTCTATAGGTTCGCATGCTGTCCATTTATGAATTATAACCTTGACATTATCTTATGCTTCGAAGCATGAATTCGATAACCATTATGGCATTATGTCAATAAGCTTTGAATTAGTAAAAATATGCTTGATTAATCATTAATTTTGAGCATGTCTTTATCTTGTTTCAGTACCGTAGAAAAGTTCTTCCAAATTCACCAATATCAAAAATTGTGAGACAGCCTATCGCACGTGTTTCCATAACAACGAACAATGATGACGAAAGTAGCCACGTGATCATAAAGCAAAGACTTTACAGAAAGAAACGCCAGGCTGCTCGTGTCTGCTCAACACGTTTCCAGCCTGAGAACTGGAATATAGACCCCATCCAAAGACGCAATAACTGCTACAACTATGCCACAAACATACAGACAAACACATTTGCACAGCCAGGTAAGTAATTTACTTTCAAAACACACTATGCCTTGGAAACGAATCAAGAGTTTTAAAACGTTATGATATTGTTCTAGAGCATGTTGCTAATCACACAAAGAAAGTAGTGCTTAAAACGAACTTGTTTGTCATAAAAGTAGCAAATTGTAAACAATGTAGTATTTTGAATACCATACAAAATATCAAATCGCTTTAATTTTACATATAATTGTTCCCTTTCACTGATTAAAGCATTCCATCTTTTCACTAGTAATATCAATAATGAGTACAGTATAATTTCAATTGTAAGAAACAACTTTGAATTTAGAATCACTGCTCCAAACGGTGCTAGGGGGCATGAGGGACGCTGCGCATATCATTATCTCTTATGAATATACACACTAATAAAGACTCTCCAATGTTTCAACTCCATGTATAATTTTCGTTGTCATTGTGATCTAGAGATTACTCTCATATACTGGGAATAACATTATAATTTCATTTTACTTTCAATATCATAAAATAAATCATTTTAATAAATAGTTCCAATTGAGTTTTAGCAATGATGTGATTACTTCTTAAACGGAATTGATCATAAAAATGTTGTCTAATGTTTACAGGTAGGGCATCTGGAAGAAGATACAGAGAAAACGTTGGAGGTGAAGTTTACTCGGCCTGTCTGAGGGACGGACTCACCGGTCTGAGGGCACCAGATGCTGGTACCGAATGTCTTATAGCCCTCGTCGTCTGGCCGGGTGAGGATTATCATTTCTATAGGTTAGATAACAACGGTTACTGGTCTCACAAGAGCGGCAGAACGGAAGCTCGTAATACTGATGACAGCGGCGACCCGATCATCGACCCAAGAACAGCCGATCGCGGACCGTATAGTGATTTTGTAGGTTGGCTAGGTGTTGGCCCAAGGGCTAGAGTAAACTAAATGTTTGAAAGAAAACGAAATTTTGATATTTTGTTACACCTTATTTATTTTAGTATTTTAAATATGTTTTTAAAACTAGTACATTCAAAAGCCCTATAGTTTGTCGTGTAATGGTAATTTAGTCTTTAGATTGTGCCATTCTACAAAATAGTAATAAACAGGTGTTTTATCAATTACGTACATTAGTATTCAGTAGATAAGAATGATTTCCCCTTGACTCTACTTTATATGTTATAAATGATTTAATTTGATAAGTTTATAAATGACAGTATTGCTTTGTATGGGATTTTGTTGTTAGATGTTTTATATAAATAAATAAAACATGAAAAAAAAAATTTCTTGTATGTTTTTGTTTATAGATTTTATATTAAAATTTTGGAACAGGATAAATAGACATGTGTATATAATTATAAATAAGTATATTGCATTTAAAAGTCTTTGCCATTTTCTGTTCGGTGCCCAACTGGGAGCCAAGCCTTTCGAGTGATTCTTGTGAATCTATGTTGTCCGTGACTGCGTTCCGTGAGCGTTTCTCTCACATTTTGGTCTTCTCTTTCATATTTTACACATAATGTTTGAACGTTTGTCTGAAATACATTCTTGCAAAAAGAAAAATTAATCGTATGAAAGTAATTTTTATCTTAAGAAACCTACTGTATTTTGGTAACTATATAAAATAGACATTACTAGGTGGCCATTAAATGCGGTAAATTAGGCCGTAACTTGGCGGAATATCATCATGAAATTTCTGAGATCTAATAAAATCTTACTACAAAGAATGTCACTTAAAAGTGTATGTGTATATAACTCTTAAATCGTTACATGTACCCTTTGAATATATTTCTCAAAATGTTTCTAGCTTTTAAATAACTCATAAACTGAAAAATAAAGACAATGTTCAACAAGACAAGGTCACGTTCAAAGAGTCCCAATCCTGCTAGGACTATTTGCAAATAGACTGGTATAAGAACAGATGCCGATTATTTCAGTGTCTTGTCAGGTGCCAAGCAAAGTGACAGTCATCCTTTATTTGTTACTTAGAAAAATATAGATAAAATCCATAAATCAAGCAGACGACAAAATTATGTAACAGACGATAACCATCCAAGCATGCAACAGATTAATAATGATACGATGAAACGCAAAGATATATCTAACTATGGATAAATCTTTAAAAAGCAAGAAAAACAAATCAGAAAAAATAAGCCCTTTTCAGCTTCAAAAGTAACTCATGTGTATGTACGATTGCTTTGTTTTCCAATCCACCAAAATAGATTACATAAACGTACATAAACGCATCCGTCTAAAGTTAAAATATTTCTTGGATTACATTTTATTCAAATGCAGACATCTGTCCAAATATTTTACATTTCGATAATCCGAGAAGCGGTTATATAAAGATGGTTTGTGTAAACAATTTTCTATAAAATACGGTATTGGATTGCTTTGTAAATAATTTTACATCTAGAATGAAGACTACCTGATAATGAATCCATCTTTACTGCTGAAGCAAAAGCCCTTGGTGTGACATTGTCATACATTTCGAAGAAAAAATGTAATCAATTTGTGATGTAAAAAATAATTGCACTTGTAATATAATGATCAAGAAACATCTGTTGCGATTGCATAATGTCTTACAAAAACTGTCATTCCAATTATGTAGGCTCCCAAGCCACTCAAGAATACGAGGAAATCAAAAAGGTTGATACTTAGGCTAAAGAATTATTAGTAGAAATACGTTACAAAATAACATTTTAAACCTTCCGTTAATTTACTTAAAATATCAACTGAATAGAATTCGAATTGGGGCAACCCGTATTTAAAAAAGTTCATGATATCAACTTCTGTCTTGACGTATCGTCATCTCTATCTCTTCTAAACCGTCATGAATCGTATGTCGTACAAGATATCGTACCGGACACAGTCTAGAGACGATGTCCCATTTTTACAGCTTGTGATAATAATTTCAACGTCAAACATTTCAATCTTGAACAGTCTTGCACAGGACTGCGACAAATTCAGTATATTACAATACATTCACTAAGAGATCTTTTTTGCCTCAGCTCCATTCAAAACCCTGATCGATTACTTAAAGGAAGTAAACTTGTCTTCTGAGAGATTTATCCAACATGTTTTATAAACTTGTATGAACTCATTTTAAAGATTCTGTAACTCATTTTTTTATGATTTTATATCATAAAATAATGCTCAAATGAAGATTTCTCTATATTATAAGTTTCAAAAAGCATTATTTTTAAAGATATTACCGAATTAACATTTCAAGTTAATAAAGGGGGGTAATTAGAAATTTATTTTCTATAAAGTCTGAGTCAAGTTTTCCAATAAGAAATGAATGCATATATTTTTATGATTACATATAATGTACACAAATATTTGCAGTACATATTATACATATTCTTTGATGTTTGAAAATTGTTTTAGAAGCATGATTATATACATATACAATGTTTATAAAATATCACTTTAAGTGTGGTAACAATACAGGATCTTTAAGTATATTAATATAATAATTAGTGGTTGATGTGGTATGGCCAGTAATGTGTCAGTGTGCCGTTAAACCCTAATAAACATTCAAACCTTATTAACTTCCTAAATGTATTCAACATAATCAGATGATACAAAATATAACTATTTTACAATCTTATTCTCTTAACATTTCATTGCAATATTTTTTTTTAATTTGAAAGGGGAATGGGGTAAGGAACATAACTACCCCCCCCCCCACCTCCCTCCACACTGTACAACTCTTGGATTTGGTTAGTGTGCGGAGCACATCTTAGATTTTGATATAAAATTATAATTTTAGTGAATACCACGCAAAAGTAGTGAAAATCGCGCAAAAATATTACTTGTGACATCCTTTGGAAAAACTAGTTAAATTCAAAATCTCCTCTGGAAGTGCAATTATGGAACCTCTTCGAGGGGAAACAAATCTTGATCTCTACCTATATTTGTTATTCAGAATTTCTGAATTTTCAAAGAAACTGTTTGCAAACTTCAAAAGAAAACGATATATGTGTACATTAGCTAAAAAAATTAATAATTAGATAATTAAAAGAACGTTTGTACTAAAATACGTTATAAACCACACGGCCAAAGAAACTACTACGATTTCCGGTAGTTTAAAACATTTTGTCAAAGTCATACTCTTAAAACTATAAAACAGAATAAAAAAAAAGATAAACTAATGTTATGTAAGCATTATTTTAGCATTGTATAATGTTTTTAAACTTTTAACCTTACATGTATATTTTGATAGGTTACTAAGCTAATGTCCTATTAACCCTGAAGAAATGTGGCTTCATTTGACAGATTACTCAAAATAAAGCTGCATATTTGTAAATTTATTCTTCTCTTTACTTTATTGTATAATTTTTATTGTCATTTTGAAAAGTTGTATCCCGGGGAAACGTGTGTCAGATTGCGTTTAACAGTTTAAATCAATGTCAGAAGAAAATATGATAGAAAGCTTTCATATTAAAGTTCATAAGATGTATGTATTTGTAATGTACCAATTACCATAGATCTAACAGACACACGATTGTGTCACTCTTAACTTATATTATTACATTAGTATAGTATGATTGTTATGAAGACTAACATATAAAAGTTACATCACTTTAAAGGCGTATGCTATCGTCTAAATATTACGATTGTGTCATAATGCACGGTGCACCGTTTCTTGTAAAGCTGATATCATTCGAATAATACTTCAGTTATTATGCACCAACGAAATAAACTAATTTAATTTGGTTATATCTCTGTTGCTACTACAAACGTAAAAATAAAATAAATAACCACATATATTTGAAAATTTGTTTCAAGGTAGATTTTTCCAAAGCGGACCATATTGTGCGTGTGTTACAGGAGATTGAAAACAATATAATAATATATATTTTAACTTTGCATATTATGAAACAAAAATTTGTGGTTGCCGTGGTTGCCGACCTCTCAATTCTAAGTTATTTGTCGTGTTATTTCGCGTAAAAAATAAACAATATTTCTTTTTGTGAAGTTGCTGAAACAATAATGAACAAAATGAATGTAAATTATTCCAATACAAATATTTTATGACAATGATTTATGTGGAACTGTAAACGATATATTCATATACATAACAAATATTAACGAAAGGCCTAAAATATATTGTGTGTTTCGGGCAACCTGACTTAATCTCGGGTAACCCACCCTTAAATGTTGAGTGACAATCGCATTCAGTGAAATCAGTATTTGTCACCGTTTTATCTTTAAGCAACATGCCTCCAGATGCGCCAAATTATTTCTAGAGTATCAAACTGGGGAAACGGAGTAAGATCTTAAGAAAAGAAGAAAAGAAAAAAAGATTCAAGATTCGAGTAAATATGCGCGATTTGTTGAAAACAGATTTTGCAGTATTTATCGCCATATTTCTACAGCGTAACTAACGCATAAAACCCTACCCCACCTATTTTATAAGTCTGTTGTCCTTAAAACAAACCAAGATTCGTTGCCTAATTATAGAAAAAGATGCTTTTAAAGGAATGTTGAAATAGTACTAGTGATCACATAATTATACAGTTTAATAAATCTGAAAATTTTAACAATATGAAAATGAAAATTTCCCGATCTATAAACGGCGTTTGAGCGTAGTTAGATGTTTTAAATACATTTTAAATTGTAAAACATATCAAAAAGAGGCATTCTCCAGCAACTTTCTTACATCGTAGGAATGAAAATTGAAATCATTCTTAATTACAAGTACATTTCAGTTCATATATTAAGAAAGATATTAAGGTGTGTGACAAGTAATCCAAACACTATATATAATACTTTGATAAATAATAGTAATATCAAGAAAACGTAATTTGAATACAATAAGAACATTTCAAAACCAGGCAATTTTCCATTTGAAAGTTCTTGGATAATCTCGAATTTTTACACGTGCATAAATACTAGTTGGTTTCCAGTGCTTTCAGCGCTTTGAAAGTGCTTACAGCGCTTTGATTTCATACTACATAACAACTTACGTCATGTCTTCGGTTATGCTGTCTATCATTTAAACGTAAATTGCTTTCTGTCAATCTTTACAATCGATTTAACTTGAAACGTCATCTAAAATAAATATAAAAATTAAACAAATGAATTCAATGTTTTACCCTTAGGACATGGTTAATCAGTGCTCTTTCTGCGAAAAAGAAACACATTTCCACCAAATTGCTTACGTAAGCATAATAGCATCATTCATCATCAAAATTACAATTCATTCACATATGATCTAATAAAACATGACTGGAAGCCAGACTCGCTTTGATCTCATAATTTGTTTAATGATTTAATTTATTTACAGCAGTGTAGGCTCGACGGCATATGCATATATCTTTACAGTTTAGGAAACAATTTAAAGACCATCGAAATGACAATTTTGACAGCTATTTTCGGTCCTTAATGGCTCTGTTAATATCTAAAGTGGCGAAGGATTGTCTGAAGATTTCTTTTCATGAAGCGGTTGTTTAAAAAGAAAGGTCTAAATGGGCGCTAGATGTTGTAAATTTGGCGAATAAACATATATTTTTAAATTGTTTTAAAACAAACTACATGGTTCGTGAAAGTGTGTATGTCAAATATTATTAATTGTAGAAACTAAAGTTTTCTGTATGTTTTTCAGAATTTGTTAAAGGGACTCCACTGAGGTTGTTTTTGACATGACGGGACTGGAAATAATTTTTCGAGATTAATGTTCCTCTTCATGTATGTCTAAAGTTCCTCCGCTAAGCTTTGTAGGAAAGTCATTTTATTATATTGTATTTATATTGTATTTTGTATTTGAAGGCTTTTGGACCACCATGGAGTTCCTTTAAAACTTTTTATAAAGCCCTATCGGTCGCTTGAATCTTAAAAGACCAAGGGATTTAAACATAAGAAAAAAAGTCATAAAATTGGCAAATCATGATTATTTGTATGATTTTGGTAGAGACCGCATAAGAATAATTTTCGTCATTGATATAATTTCCCTTCCACCGCCAACAATTAAGGACCAAAGATGACAGAATAAAAACTATTTTAACCTGGAAGATAAACAAGCCATGAGTGTGTGAAGTTTTAAAAAAAAGTAAATTAACAAGTAAAGAAGAAACATTTTCAAAGTATTCTCTATTTTCATTTATGGAAAGAGGACCCCACATAGTCAATATTATTTGAAGATTCTTTGTAGATAGTTAGATTATTTTGGTAGTCATGACAATAAGATTTCTAAATGAAATATATAGATATTAAAAACATCTGTTAAAAATAATCTTTATGATGTTGGAGCAGATATTGTTTAAAGGAATAAATATTTATTTCTTTAGAAAGGTCAAACATGAGTTTTATAATGTTCAAATAATGGTGAGCATGTAAGATGCTTTTTACCTGAAGAAAATAGCGCCATGTGTAAAATAATATGACATGAAAGTAGTAAAATGTAAATAAAGTAGTATTTTGACTTACATTCAAAATAATAAATCACTATAAATGTATAAATTACCAAAAAGCAAAAGAAAAAGACGACAGTTTAGATAATTGGCCAATGAGTAACTTGTTAAACTATAAAAGAATACCAAGAAAATGAAAAGATTTGACAAATAAAAATAAAGCATTGCTGGGCCATAATGGGCCTTTAATACAAAGTGTGCACATACTAATAGACGAACAATGATTGATGTAATACGTTCAATTTCAGCACTTTAAGCTGAAAATTAAAATTTGAGAATTAACATATTCATTGGTATTCACCTGGAAGTAGGAGTTGTCCCCCTTTCTGTACACAGACAAAATCGAAAAACATATCGGTGACAGGGAGATTTATCAGCTATGTAGTTTTGCAGCTCAGTCTCTATATAATTTCATCAACGAAATACGTATATGGTTGTAAAGGCCGTATCGCACAGTATCCATTTGATAATGTTACATAAAATTCATATCATTGTTGCCAATGTGAGCATGGTAAGTTAAGTAACTCATATTGAATTCAATATATATACGCGCACTGATATCACATTTACTCAATGTACAACATTAATTGTAAATGTTGCTTATTCAAGATAGTTGAAAATACTAAATGTATATTTTTTTACTGTATTGTACTGATTGTTACTTAACGACAATAGTTACTTTTGAACTCATTATATTATATAGAAACTATTCCACGATGTATATTATTATTGCTGTCGATGTGGTTTAATGTATATTTAATATATGATCAATAAACTATGGTGTTCCGTTTGGACAATCGTGTTTTTTTAATTTCGTCCTTACCCGCGATGCACGATGGTACGACGATGAAACAATTTTTGTCAATGTATTTCATGTTGTTCTACTGTATATCTAATGTTTCATCAATGTATAAGATATTGTTGTCAATGTAGTTGATATTGTTCTAAGTATATCGAAAGTTTAGTTAGCGCACACATTATTATTTTAAATGAAGTTCATGCACTTTTTGGTGCATCTTATGTTTTCTTGGTGCACATTACATTGTTGTCAATGTATGAGTAGTTCACTGTGCTCAATGTATATCTAATGTTTCATTGGTGTACATCTCAATGTCAATGTAGTTTACTGTGCTCTAAAAGCAGGACAGTGACGGTTTGTACAGTTATTCTGCATATATTCAAACATGTTGATAAAAAATATTTTATTTATTTTATTCTGAATAAATGTCTTAAAATGTTAACTACAAATGATAACAATAATTAAAAATAAACAACCGTAAAAACCAGTCCAATTTTTTAATTATGATATATACATGTATGTGTTGTATGTACGACTTTTCTTACCTTATTCAAAAACAGGTGTTTTGCACGTGCATGAGAATGCCAGCTGTAAAAAATGCCATATATAAAACATTTCTTTTTGAAATTAAAATATGCTAGTTTTGAGTTTTTTGCGCAGGCGTGCTTCCTTGTCGTGGCATTAACTGCACGGTTTTCTCGTTTTTCAACATGACGTGACAGACGATCCGTCATAGCCTACTATTTTGCCCATTAACTGCATAATTAAAGTCAACTAATCTTTTTGTAGAAGAATAATTATCTATTATATCATTTCTTTGAAAACCAAATTGTATTTTCGGATGTTTTTGGCCTTTTTCTGCACGCATTTTACCTCGTTTTGAGCCAAGGTCTCGCGTCAAGCAGCATTTCGTTGACAAGGGCATAGTATTGTCTACAATTTTAGAAGATGATCTGTCATGCATTTTGCTTTGCAAATTTAAATGTCCGTGTGTTTTTATGTTTTTGAAAATACTCGTGTTTCTTTAAAGGCAAAGTTACTTGTTTGTCTTAGCCACGCCAAGTTCATTTCTTTTAAAAATATTTCCTTCACATTACAGTATATGCGTCAAGTCACTAAGTTTACATAAAAATAATTTTAACGAAATGTTAGAATAAAAAATGATTAATTAAAATTTAAAAACTTTTTTAACATGTTTATTTTTGCCCCGTCTGTTGTTTCAACTTACTTGTCTAAACAACATCCCTGACTTAAATAAAAAACGTACGGTTGTCTCATAAAAACATTGTATTTGCGAAATTAACCGCCACTAGGTTAAAAATACATGTAAAATATATATAGAAGATGTGACTGGAAAATTGGAAATGTATACTATGAAGAGTTAGAACATTGTGAAAAATCAGGGCAAATCCACATTTATAGTTAAAATATAGCATTGAATATTGATGTTAATCTCCTCCATGTCGTTATGTTTACACAAGTAACAAAATTGCAATTTCAGTAAAATTATATTCAATATCATTATTTTAGGTTATCTATATTTCTTTATATTTGTTTATAAGAATACATGTTCATACAAAGTTTGCTTATCAGCATATCAAAAAGAAAAATAACAATCATCATGAGATTTTCATTTTACACTAATTCAAGAAACATAACTCGTGATAGCATGTTGTCAGTTACTGAAACATTTGTCTCCCTTTGTCTGGAAATTTAGAGAAGAACCATTGAGAAAGAGCAAGGTTCACTAACCATAGATTTTTGCCCTAGATTTTGGCAAAAATTAATTCTATGCATATGTTTTGTTTTCCAGTTTTGTTTATAAGTTCAATCCTTAAACTATTAAAAACAATTAAATTTTCAGTCATATGTTTACATTTAGTATGATTTATGGTCAATTGAAATACCCCTATTTCTAGCAAAATTATGAAAATTCACGATATTTTGGGTTCAAAAAGAAAATTAAAGTATCAGCACAGTCCAGCCCGAAAAAAAGATTTACACATTTGCATTGTAGAGTATCAAAGGCTTCTAGTTATATAGGATTAAAGTTGGGGCTTGCCTGTGCTCTAATACAAAATTGAAGTTTAACCTAATGTCTTGGCGTTATTTTGTGACATTGTTTTCATTAAATGCAGCTCATAAAGCATATAAACGGGACTCTACACTATTTGATTTTGTGCTTAATTATTAAAATATGTTTCATTAAAATAAATAAAAATAACATATGCACGTAAATCATTTTTAATAAATTTTTATCAGTTTCAAAATAAATCGAGTACGAATGAATTTTGGTACGAGTTTCGCCGGTTTCCACTGCGACTGATGTAAACAAAGCACTGACAGGTAAGCTTTTGCTGTTTTAAATGATTTTTAGTAATGTAAATATATGAATAAGTGCTGATATCCCATAATTACTTTCCTTAGACATCTCATTATTAAATTAGCAAGGAGCTAAGTAAGTTTATTAATTTAAAAAGATACTTTATCTCAGAATAACCAGTTGTTCGTGTTGGTTTTTTTTCAGTGAAAAAAAAAAACCGCTGTTTAAGAGGTTTTCTTACTCATTTAAAGGTTAGAGTGAAGACTTCAATTAAGTTTGTGTGTGTAAATATTGAAAGTGAAAAAAAATGAAATAGATCTACTGTATTTATTAGTATTTATTTAAAACTTAAAGGCACATCGTCTGCAAAATGTTTACCGCTTAGTTTATGTACAAGTACTCGTTAAATATCTTGAATTTATCACAAAGCTGTCGTGGCCTAGTGGTAACATAGCTGACTGTCACGCAGGAGATCCGAGTTCAAAACCTGACTTTTTCAAATTTTTTTCTCTCTCTCATTTAAATATAAATATCTTTTTTTTTTCATAATAAATAATATAAATAGTCGTATTGAAGTAAACAATAAAAAAAAAATGATTTCATTACATGCATTTTTTTCTTCATTTTTTTTTTATCATTTTAAGTCAATGCTTATCAAAAGGCCTATTATTCAGGATTTGTTTGTTAGTGTTGCAAAATGTCATAGATATTATCTAAAACAGGACTTAATATTTTTTCAGAATGGTCAAAAACTATCCTTGCATTGTATGCAAAAAGCGGACAAAGTCCAGGGACAGGCGCCCTCCTACCTTACCTGTAAGGAAATTTCTACAGAAGGAATTGGGGATAAGCCCAGCCGCAGATGATACAATATGCAGTGCCTGCAGAACTAAGTTCTATAAAATGTCTAAGTCACAGATCCCCGCCACGGGCAGTCACAGCAACACTGATAGCCGGCTTGATAGAGATACCGACTACGCCCCACCTTTAGCAACATCATCAACGAAGCCAATATGTAGTCCCCGTCTGTGAGTGATTTTTTGGGGTTTTGTCTTATCAGTAAAATTATTTTTGTAAAAAAGTATGTCAATTGACTGAATGACTTTAGGCTGACAAGAAGCTTGCTTTTAATGATATAGACTAATAATGATACGCAGGAATATTTATTATAAGATAATTATAATGCAACAATATTTATTATAAGACAATACTAATGTATCCTCTGGTAGTTTAACACAATATATGATTTCGCAACACATACAATCCGAACAACGGTTTATTGTATTGCAAAATATGGTATATTTATAAATAATTAAATCTCTTGTTTCAGGTGACGCTCAAAATCTCTACCACAAGTCGGAGTCACTCGAGGTGCTTCGTGTGCAAGCGTCCGGGACCAAAACTTATTAGCTTGTCGGCAGAGGGGCGAGTCAAAGCTTTTATTGAGCACAACATTCTGATCAACGTAGATGCCAGATGCTGTCCTGGTCATACTTCTGATGGGTTTATTTTACCAATAGCAGTGAGTACAATACATTCAGTGTCCAGCCAGTCCCTACTGAGTCGTTCAGCCATAAACGACTTACTTCAAAAAATGCGAATGGCGTGTACCGCTCAGCAATCATCATTGAGTTTTGATAGATTAAACGAAAGTGACTACCCCTCATTAACGGGCCTATCTAGAGAGCAGTTTGATGATGTTTGTCAACACTTATCTGATAAAGTTAAAAACACGCCTGTAAGGTCTGCTAGAACGAGTATTGGACTGCTCCTTGTCAAACTGTATTCTGGAATGTCAAACAAGCTACTGGCAACCATATTTGGCATAACTAAGTCCAGTGTCAGAAGAGCAGTATCAACCGTTCGACAAGCTTTTATGAGGGGCTTTGTGCCTCTTTATTTAGGTATTGAGGCATTAACTAGGGACGAAATCATCTCTCAGCATACGCGTCCATTAGCAAAGTCATTGTTTGGAGCTGAGAACAGCCTGATTCTTGTGTTGGATGGGACATATATCTACATTAATAAGTCCAACAACTTTGCGTTCCAGAGACGCACATACAGTCTACACAAAGGACGTTCATTGATAAAACCCATGGTCATAGTAACCACAACTGGACACTTTGTGGCAATTATTGGCCCATATTTGGCAGATTACAAGAACAATGATGCCGCTATTCTCAATCACATGCTTAGATGTAACATTGATAACTTTAAGGATTTACTACAAGAGGGAGACGTGTTTATTGTTAATCGAGGGTTTCGGGACTCCCTTGAACTACTAGCTGACCTCGGGATCCAAGCAGAGATGCCCACCCTGTTGTCAAAAGGACAAAAGCAGATGTCCACAGAAGACGCAAACACAAGTCGGCTCGTGACAAAAGTGAGCTTTTAATAAAATACATTTGTACTAAATTAAATATAATTCAGCTTGTACAATACATGTATACTTGCATTAAAAAATACAGGATTTTTTATCATTAACCATATAATTTTAACTAATTATAGATTATTTGGACTGAAGTGTACAGTTTTTCGTGCCTGAAAAAAAAGAAGTTATATTTGACCGAGGACAATATTGTCCTTAAAAGTAGATATAATCTACTCTTTATCTGTTCAAAAAGAAAGCACACACACAGAAGGAAAAAGTACTTTATTTTGAATGTTCAAAACATAAGGCTACAATTGAAATATCGTATACCATGGACAACAATGTATATCTATATGTTTTTTTTTAATATTGTATTTACCGCTGTGTTTCAAAAATTAAAAAAGCTATGTTTCATTGCTGTTAATAAATTATATTTATCACTGATAATCAAAGTCATCTTAATAATGATATGACATCTTTTTGATATCAAAATTTTTAAAAAACTGTTTCCACTGCATAATTTTTTTAAAGATTCAAAGTTCTTTTAGTCACGTCTACCATTTTTTTAACAAATGAACGTTTTTTTAAAAGGGCATACGATATTTAATCTTTAAAATTTAATTTTTGTGTTTCCAGGGAAACAAGTGTTTTCATATGTAGATTGTCTGATTTTACGCTAACATTAACAATTATTTTCATTAAACTTGTACTATAAAGTTGAAATGTTTTTCACGCTTACAATTTATAGGTAAAATAAGTTATTATTATTGATTTATTTTACAAGCACTTTGTAAGTATAATTATTTGAAAGTTAAAATTTAATTGTGCATTTAGATAAACAAATATTATGTGTAAGTTAAAGAAACATTTAGCCTAAGAATTTAACAAACTTAATGGGCCTTTAATGCTTATTAAAATTAGGAAGACAGGACTGAGATAATTCAAACCCAGTACAAATTTTTCTGGAAATATCTTTTGACAAATATGTTTTAGATTGTTATTAATATTTATTAATAAATATAATTATTCCAAGTAATGTAAGTTAGAACTATATGTTTCTTTTTACAGATCCGATGGGTTGTGGAATCTGCAAATGCACGGATAAAGCGTTTCAGGTATCTTGATCATGTTATGCCAAACAGCCAGATTCCTTACATTGGGGATTTTGTGCGAATTGTATGCGCGTTATCCAACAAATACATGCCACCTTTGAGTTCTCCTGCTTCAGTAGAAAAAGATGAGGCCATTGCTGCCAAGATGCTTGCCCAGTGTGGTAAGGTTAACACATTGAAACAGATGGTAGAAGAAAAAAAACTGCCTAAACGGGGAAAATGTTGGAAGCAAGCTGATGAAATATCTTTAGAAGGCTTCCCCAGGATAAGCGAGGAACAACTACGGGAGCTTACTCTTGGTGTTTATCAGCTACGACTTAGCTCAAGCTACATCCAAGAACACCTAGACGGCAACTGTGATTTATACTTCTTTGCGGAGGATCCGTCTCTTTTGTGTGTTAAAATGCAAAGCCGGCATGTAAGCAGCCGAAACTACATGCTGTGGATTCGCTACACAAATGATAACATCGACGCATGGTACTGTCTTTGTCGGGCAGGTGCACGTGTTGTTGGAATGTGCTCCCACGTCTCTGCCATTATATGGTACCTGGCATACAAACGGTACGAGGATGGTTCATCGGTCGGAGTGAGAAATTGGGGCGACCATCTCGCTGATGCAGCGGTGTTTGAAATAGATGGCGACTCAACACAGAGTGAAAGTGAACTTTAGATAAAAAAGTAATAGGAACAATGTTAAATCTAACATATTGAATGTAGATTTTCTTAGTCTTCAAATCTGAAATGATGAACATATGTGCCATTTATGTATAAACATTTATTAAGAGGATATTGTTTTCGTTTTTCATGAAATATGGAAACATGATAAAATTCCATTTATTTTCAATAATTTTAAAAATAACAATAATAATCATTGGATGATTAAAATAGGAAAATTCAACATTTATTAATGAAAAATAAACAAGCTACATTATATAACAATAGATTATATAGATAACAATCAGAATTTACCGATAGAAATAATGTTCACGCAAATTTTCTAAATATCCGAATTTGATATATCCGAAATATGTATAGGGAATAAATGGTTTATATTAATTTTGTAAGCAATAGTCTTTTTTATCTAAAAGATACTTTTATTATTTAGATATCAACAATATATCATGAGTTTATTTATATATATGTCAGTCAAATACACAGTAACATAATTTTATTTGAAAAATTGCTATGAAATTGGAGATTTAATTGAACGAACAGGTGCTCTAATTAAGACGACATTGTGACGTCATAGTAACTTGACCTGCTTAAAAAAGGTCCATTCTGAAAACGTAACACATAGTGCTATATGATGTTTAGTTTTTATCAAAATCTGAGGTGGGGCCATTTTTGGTAGTTAGTGAACCTTGCTCTTTGTTTATCTAAACAAATTTTGATAATTTTGGATGTTGATACTTTTTAATAGTGAAGACAAATTTTCATAATTTGAAATAGTGAAGGCAAATTCTGATATTTTTGAAATTATTAAGAAAAAATGTGCTACTTTTTGAAATGTTGCGACAAATTTTGTTAATCCTAAAATAGCCGAGACAATTTTTTATAATCCTGAAATTGTTGAGACAAATTTGTATAATTTTTAACTTTTAGACACGCAAAGACCTGGATGACTTCAATATAAGACGAAACCAAGTATACAAAAAGTCGACATATTTGACAATTTATTTATTTCAACTTACATAGGCCCGAAATAAATAATGAGAATTAAACAAGTTTAAGCTATTTATGAGTTAAACTGATAACTCTCAACATTTACTATGGCAATAAGAGGAATAAATGACAACAAAATGGTTTAAAGGCACATTATGCCTCAGAAATCATTACTTTTTAATTCTTAAGAAATGTCAAACATGTATTTGAATAATGGATTTAGAGCATATTAGATGTTAACCAACTAAAGAAAGAAGCGCTGAACGTGCAGTAATGTGTCATAAAGGTAGCAAAATGTAAACAAAGTAGTTTTTTTTACTTTCATACAATATAATAATTCACTATAATTATACCAATATTGTCTTGCAAAAGATATTCCAAGTATATGGCAAATAAGTAATACTTTGAAAACTGTAACAAGATAATAAAATTTGAAAGTTTATAAAAAGTAAAATTTGTAGCATTTCTGGAGCATAATTGGCCTTTAACATATTCATGCTGTTTAACAGTTTTGCAGGCTTTGGGTAACATATTCCATCAAAGATTTTCCCATGGGATGCGTGTCACCCATGGGAGGTAAATTTTTCACCGTTTCCAATAACAGCGTTTCCAGGCCAGGTTCTTTACAACTCCCGATAACTAAAGTCCGTCTCAACACACTGTCTGAAATAATGTAAAAAAGATGGAGATTTGTATCATACGGTGGCTCAAAAGTGACATCACAAAAACTTTTGTTGTTGTTGTTGTTGTTGTAGTCAACGTTTAAACGAAATGATGATTTGTTTAAAATAAATAACGGAATATTTAAACGGAATATTATATCATATTTCTTTAAACGAAATGAGGTTTCAGTCAAACGAAAAACAACAACAACTTACTAAAAACATCATGACACAAATATCAAGTGTATATTATGCCACATCAGGGCATATATTGTATATATTGATATGTTTACATATTTTATTAAGCACGTAGCATTGTATAAGGTATTTTTATGATATAGTATGCGGTACATTTAAGATAACAAGACGTAATTCACGTCTCTAATTTTATGGTAATAAATCTTAAACTTTGATTTAATTTTTTTTTCATGATTTTGTCAAATAATGAAATTATTCAATTAAGAAAATTATTAAGAAAAATGTTTTCATTAATTGAATACATTATTTGAAAGGTTATAATACTATATGTATTAGGCTACCTGAAATTCGCACAATTGTTTTCTAGTTTATGGCAATGTAACAAAGCGAAAATATAACAATGCAAAAATGCAACAATGCTTAAATGTAAAAAGTGAAAACAATGTAGCATTACGAAAAAAGCGACAACTACACGACAGATATACTGCAAAGGGAAAGCAAAACGCAAACAAACAAAACAACAACAAAAATCAAACAAAAGAAAAACAAACAATAAATAAAAACAATGTGCACTTTTTTGTGCCGTATCTTTGCCGACATTTTATTTTCCGCCTCGAAAAAACGAGAACACAAAGAAACGAAAAAACGAGACCACAAAGAAACTTGAACCTTTTCGTATATTGGTGTTTTCGCATTTTCCGTGGAAATTGAAAAGACGCCATGGCGTAAATCAGCCACCATACATAACAATATGCATTGTGGTTTATGACAAGACCAGTTATAGATTTACATTCCTTAAAGGCACATCATGCATCATAATTAAATATTTTTCCCCTTTTTGAAAAGGTAAACACGAGTTTTATAATTTTTAAACGGTTTAAGTGAACGTTAAAGATGCCTGTTACCTGAAGAATTTTGTCATAAAGTAGCGAAATGTAAACAAAGTAGTATTTTCACTTCTATACAAAATACATTTTCACTGTAATTGAATACTTATTTCCAAAAAGCAACACATGAAAAAGATGGGTTATGTAATTGGCCAATGAGTAACTCTTTGGATACCATAAAGTACACAGAGTTAAAGAGCTTTCCAAAAATAAGAAATAAGCTTTTCTGAGGCATTATGGGCCTTTAATAAAACTGACGTTGATTACTTACCTGGAAATACATTCACGGTAAAGCCACTGTATCCTAGCCTTGGGGTAAGTTGTGTAGAATTAACATTAGCAATTCTGTTAAGAATGGCTTGAAAGTTTGCATTTGTTTGATCGATGGACCATACAGGATCAACCCTTCCAGAAAATATATGTAGTGTAATTTTGATGTTGCTTCCACCCTGTGCTGTCACTACAATTATAAACACAATCCATTCCTTATTACAGTCTGTCTAAGATGTCATTTAAATGAATGTGAATTTTTAAGATATTGATACGCACCATGGATAAAATAAGACGGCAATAATGAATACGCTTTTTTCATCACGTGAGAATAACACAATAAAGTATAATGAAAAAAGACATTTAATCAATCTTAATCCATGGTCATGATTTAAAAATGATTAACTTTTCTACAAGGGTCATGTTTTGAACATGATTAACTTTGATCATAGTGTTATGTTTTCAATATTGATCAATATTTGAAGTATTTTTTCTGTTCATTAGCCAAAGGCAAGTTTTTGTCGATATTTGCTAATAAAAGTTGTTGTTGTTGTTGTTTATTGATAAACTTTGATCCAATGGTCATGTTTCGAATACGATCAGTCATGATTTTAATATGATCAACTTTGATCTAAGAGTTCTGATTTTATATTATACACTATATACTTTGATCCCAGAGCAATATTTTGAATAACTTCATAGAAGATAACTGTACGGATGTTATTCAATAAATAAGCTTTAAGTTTCGTGTTATAGTCGAGGAAATATTTTTAATTAGTCCAGTTTAATATTTTTAAAAATAAATTACGCAAAGCTGTTCATGTCGTAAAAAGCTGTCACGGTAATGGTTATGACCTGTGGAAAATTATCAATAAAGTGACTTAATGCTAAGAGATTAATGTTAAAGAAATAAGTAGTGATCAGCAAATAAATTTCATGCTAAATGATGTTTCTTAGATGTGGTTCTTATATTAGATCTGTACTTTTTCGCCATCTTGGAAAACGCACGTCTTTAATGAGACGCTGGGATAAAAGCCGACAAGACGGTATCGTTCCGTGACAACTTGACATTTGTTTTTAAACTCGTCACTTTGATGTATTACTTGTAAACAAATAACTCTTGCTTGTAAAAAGATATGCATAATTTTTTTAAATGACATTTGTAAACACGACATCTCAACCAATTCAACAATTTAAATTTGTTTACATACAATTTAATGAATTTTCATTTCCTTTCGAATGTGTTTTCGTAAATCATAAAGTTATTTATAGAGCGCACGTGATTTAGACAAACTAATTCAACTTATGTGTTCGTAGAAGATAATGTTTTGGAGTATAAATCATTTAATATGATTTCATTCCTACCATAGTATCATCTTTAACAGTCTGATAGATTTTGTATAAATACAGTATTTATACATAAATAAACATATATGATGTCCAAATATTTCAGAGGCCACAAGAAGGTGACCTCCTATTGGTGCCCGTCAGATCCTAATGCGTAGCACTACTTGGGCGCTGATTTTAATCAGATTCATGTTTTGTGACAACCTAAAACAATCATGACTACCTCCTCTGTTATCCTGGCGTGCGCTGGGTACCGTTTATATGCATGTTTGAAATAAATATTAAATCTGTATTAATTTTGTGCAAGTATTAATATGCAGTTTTAAGTAAATGATAAAATTTTAAATATATGCAGACAAAATAGATTTTGGATAACCACTCGTATAGGGTTCATTCTGCTTTGAACAAGAGTTGTCGGTAGGACAACGTGCTCGACTATTCTAAATGTTTGATAGTAAAACTGGAGCCTGGATAATGTAGATAAGTTAAAAAGGACATAATTCTGTAAAAATAACCCATGTTAGAATTATAGACCCTCTTTAGTGACCTTCTTTTAAGCTCCCAAATAATTGTTTTGAAGTTTCAAACGATTCCCTTCAGTTTTTTTCTTTTCAAGTACCACATTGTACGCAAAAACTTAACTAACGTTTGGCGCCGACGCCGACGTGCGTATCTCCCTATTCTTCGAATAGTTGGACGAAAAATTACTTCGGACACAATTCTGTGATTAAGGACTGTTACAAAATAAAGATATTTTAGCTTTTAACAAGATTATTGGCAATTGTACTAAAACCAAATATAACCATTCTGACATTAAAATGGAAGGCGTATCTTTTTGCTTTTTTCAGCGAAATAAAATATAAAATTTCTTACCTACAAATATACATGAAGCTAAAATAATTACAGCCGAATACACGGCAATGATAGACAAATATTCCATTCTGGTGAAAATTAAATGAAACTATGTTGAAAGATTATATGATATACATATAGTCAACTATTTCTAACATGTAACCAACATTTATCAAATTGGACTAAAGATAAAATCATGTCCTATTTACATGACGCTCAGTAGGAACGCAAACACAAACATTATCTTTTTTCACTAAGTTTAATTTAATACGCAATTTATGCGGCCAGTGATATATATATTATACAGTTATTGACACCGACAGATGACATATTTACCCAGGTAATGCTTTCTGTTTGATAAGTGATTAGTTGACTAGTGGTGTCCTCTGTGTAATTTGTGAGTAATGTTCTCTATGTACTTAATTCTTAGTTTTTAGTGATTTGTGTGTAATTTCCTCTGTGTGCTTTGTGCTTTGCGTGGCATGTCCTCTGTGTGATTTGTGCTTTGCGTGCCATGTCCTCTGTGTGATTTGTGCTTTGCGTGTCATGTCCTCTGTGTGCTTTGTGCTTTGTGTGCCATGTCCTCTGCGTGCTTTGTGCTTTGCGTGTCATGTCCTCTGCGTGATTTGTGCTTTGCGTGTCATGTCCCCTGTGTGATTTGTGCTTAGTGTGTTATGTCCTGTGCGATTAGTATGTCCTGTCCTCTGTGTAATTTAAGTTATTATTAATTTCTCTATGTCATTTGTGCCATTTTATGTGTGATAGTGGTTCTCATGTTAACTGTATAGTTTTAGAATTTTTATTAATTTTCTTTTGTGTGTGTTTTATGTGTGTGTGTGTCTGTGGTTTGTATGTGTTTGTGATGTGTATGTGTGTGGTATGTTTGTTTGTGTGATGTATGTGTGGTGTATGTCTGTTTGTATGTGAATGTGTGTGTGGTGTATGTATGTGGTGTATGTATGTGGTGTGTGTTTGCATGGTGTGTGTGTGTATGTGTATGTTTGTGTGATGTTTGTGTATGTGGTGTTTGTATGTGGTGTATGTGTGTGGTGTATGTATGTGGTGTGTGTTTGTATGTGTGGTGTGTGTGTGTGTGTATGTATGTGTGGTGTTTGTATGTGTGTGTATGCGTGTGCTGTTTATGTATGTGATGTGTGTTTGTGTATGTATGTGGTATATTTGTGTGGTGTGTGTGTGGTGTATGTGGTGTGTGTGTGTGTGTGGTGTGTGTGTGTATGTTTGTGTGATGTATGTGTGTGCTGTTTATGTATGTGATGTGTGTTTGTGGTATGTGCATGTGTGTTTGGTGTATGTATGTGGTGTGTGTATGTGGTGTATGTGTGTGGTGTATGTGTGGTGTGTGTGTTTGTGTTTGTGTGACGTATGTGTGGTGTTTGTATGTGTGGTGTATGCGTGTGATGTTTATGTATGTGGTGTGTGTGTGTATGTTTGTATGTGTGTGGTATGATATGTGAATGCATGTGTGTGTGTGGTGTATGTGATGTGTGCGTGTGTTATTAACCGAAATATTGTTAGTAATTTTATTGGAGTAGCGGGGGATCGAACTCGCAACCCCTTGATTCGTAGTCAGACAGTGTTACCACTGGACCACAGCGCCCGCTCTGATTTATAACTATTTTGGAAAGTCCTATATACATTATCACATTAATGGCCAACAAATTGGTTATACAATTGAATTTTAACACCTTAGTATAGCTGTAAAGTTGAACGTTTTAAATGTATTGTAATAAGACAGTCATTGCCTCAGGGGTTGCAATATAGCCACCATTACAGAATCAGTTAATATTTAAATAAGCAACACTAATTAAAACAAATAAGACGACTGTTAAGCAATGTATGCCCTGTGTCGGAAAAAGGCCCTTGTAACACTTAATATATACAAAATACAAAATATGACAATAAGTTGGCTGAAACCAAAATATTATATTGGTGATAATGAAAAATGAAACTTCAAAACAAGCCTTTTCAGATCGTTTTTTTTCTTCTTTTGGTTGAAATTAGCCTGGTAATTTTTCAGTCAGTTGTAATCTGTGACGATTTGTATCTGACTAGAATCAAGCAGTTGAGGAAAAAAATGTTTTTTTTATTTGTCAAAATGAAGGAGACAAAATTGAAATAAGTTTGTGTATTTTTTTTTCTGCACCAATAGCAATACATTTTTATTGTGAGTTAGCGAATTCAGCGTTGAAATGGACCGTTTCATCATGAATCTGAATATTTTCCCTCCAATTTTCATCTCAACAGCCTTTCAGAGTAAAGACAAATATACGGAAGCGTCCTTACGAAGCGTCCTGGTGCCAATTTACATGTTCTATAAAAAAAGATAACTCCTACGTAGGACTTTGCAACTCCTACGTAGGACTTTATAACTCTTACGTAGGAGATAAAAAAGCCTAATTAGGAGTTTATAACTCCTACGTAGGAGTTTGTAAGTCCTACGTAGGACTTTATAACTCCTACGTAGGAGATAAAAAAACCTAATTAGCAGTTTTAAAGTCCTACGAGGGACTTTATAACTCCTATGTAGGAGTTAAAGAAGCCTAATAAGGAGTTTATAACTCCTACGTAGGACTTTATAAGTCCTACGTAGGTCTATTTAACTCCTACGTAGGACTTTATAAGTCCTACGTAGGACTTTATAACTCCTACGTAGGAGATAAAAAAAATTAAAGTCCTACGTAGGAGTTTAAAAATCCTACGTAGCAGTTTATAACTCCTACGTAGGACTTTATAAGTGTTCCTCTACGTAGGAGTTTTAAAGTCCTACGTAGGAGTTATAAACTCCTAATTAGGCTTTTTTATTTCCTACGTAGGAGTTGTAAAGTCCTACGTAGGAGTTGCAAAGTCCTACGTAGGAGTTGCAAAGTCCTACGTAGGAGTTATCTTTTTTTATAGAACATGTTAAATTGGCACCAGGACGCTTTCGTACGTTTCGGCCACAGAATTGCACAATTCTGCATTACTTTTTCACAATGCCGCCGTTATTTGCACCACACTGCGTTACTGAATATTCAAGGTATTGAACGGAAAAAAGGACTAGCTGGAAACAATGTAGATACTAGTACGTTAGCTAAAATGGCAACTCACTGGGCATTTTAAATAGAGAACAATAAATCTTCTCAGAAACCTTAAAAAACAAGTACACCAAAAGCTCAATAAATATTTCTTGTCGCAACTACCGCATTCATAGTTCTATTTCTTTCTTAATAATAATACCCGTTGTATCCCGTTGTATCAACATCCAAAAGATATTTTTCATCGAAATTCTTTTACATTCTTTGCCCGTATCATTTTTGGTCCCTTTTGAAATCATAGAGCTATCTCCTTAGCGACATGACTACCTCCTTCACGACAAAGCTGTCTCCCAGGACAAATATCCTATATTTTCTTTATAAACTTATGTTTTGACCTTTTGACCTTATTACTTCGACTGTAACAAAATGAAGATATTAATTTTTAGCTTTTAACATGTTCCTTGGCAGGTAAACAAAAACTAAATAAAATCATGCCGACATACAAAGTGGAAGGAGTATCTTTTTTTCAGCGAAATAAAATATAAAATTTCTTACCTACAAATGCACATGAAGCTAAAATAATTACAGCCGAATTAACGGGCATGTTAGACAAATATCCCATTCTGGTGAAAATTAAATGAAACTATATTATATTGTTGATAATATTATATGATATACATATAGTCAACTAAATGTTACATGTAAACAACATTTATCAAATTGGACTTAAGATAAAATCATGTCCTATTTACATGACGCAAAGTACGAACGCAAACACAAACATTATCTTTTTCTCACTAAGTTTAATTTAATACGCAATTTATTCGGCCAGTTTGATATATACGAAAATATTGTTGACAGAGTAAGTGATAAGAACGTGGGGTTTATCATAATGTAAACATATTTATTTCCCGAATATATACATATACAGTACAAATCAAACATGTTTTAACAAGATAAGGCTTAGAACGGAAGACTTAGTCTTATAAAATTCTCCTCCATAACTATTACTTCGATTGAATTATAAACTTCGTCATTTTTGTCCAATAAACTATGATGATTTTATCTTATATACGGTGATTTTTAAGGCGAAAGGATATGAGCCGCGTCATGACAAAACCAACGTAATGCGTTTGCGACCAGCATGGATCCAGACCAGCCTGCGCATCCGCGCAGTCTGATCAGGATCCATGCTGTTCGCTTACAAACCCTATAACAAATAGAGAAACTGATAGCGAACAGCATGGATCCTGATCAGACTTGCGGAGGCGCAGGCTGATCTGGATCCATACTGGTCGCAAACCCACTATGTTCGTTTTGTCGTGACGCGGCTCATATTATATATTTATTGATAACCAGACATTAAAATATCATTATGACATTATGTGATATTATCCTTTAGTCATTTTAAGTATGCTATCTTAGTTTTAGAATAAAAATGTAGTATATATTAGCGAAAAAAAATATGCTCAAATTATCATATTCAATTGACACATTGAAAAGTTAGGTCGATGGTCACCCACGGTTCATCTCCAAGAAACACTATCAAAATAACAAACATTTCTAAGAAGAAGACAAAAACCTTAAATTAACCTTCCCTGAAAGAAAAAAAAAGACAAGCCCCCAGGATGTAGGAGATAACTACCCTATGATATTGGAGATATTATTTTAAGAAATGTGTCCACAAATGTTATAAAATTGGATATAAGGCGACTAAAACTGGTTTAAGGCGGCACTCCTATAGGGATTACTCCAAAAGTTGGATTTAATTAGGCGATTTCTCCTAAAATTGGATTCAAAATGAAATACTCCTAAAGCGACTACTCCATTGTTTCTTTAACCAAATAAAACCATATAAGCAACATCATTTTTACAAGTAACATCAATGAAGAAAATCAATTGTTACCTTTTGTTCTTATACCAACACAACCTCCCTTT
The DNA here is from genome assembly GCF_026571515.1 of Ruditapes philippinarum. NCBI lineage: Eukaryota > Metazoa > Mollusca > Bivalvia > Venerida > Veneridae > Ruditapes > Ruditapes philippinarum. Next base: position 112,731 of record NW_026865643.1, read on the forward strand.
TTGGCGGGGGGGGGGGATGCAAGACGATGAGTCAGGCAGCTTGGCGGACAAAGACATCTTCATATCTACCTTTGGCAGAGAGGATAATAAAAGAAACAAATAATGTTGTTAGAGTGATAATCTTTAATTTTATCTTATTACTGGACACAATTAAATAATAAATTACAACAAAATTACTTGATAACATTGTTTACAAATAATGTTTTGACTAGTGATAAACTTTAATTTTATCTTATTACTGGACACAATAAAATAATAAATTACAACAAAATTACTTGATAACATTGTTTACAAATAATGTTTTGACTCGTGATAAACTTAAATTTTATCTTATTACACGACGTATTAAAAATAATAAATTACAACAAAATTGTATGATAACACTGTCATGCTTTTGTCTAACGGTTTTGTAGCTCTTTTTTAACATTTTGTATAGTAGAGTCACCAATGGTATTAGTGTATCCTATAGGACTTAAATCTTGCACCGTTTCTAATAGCAACATTTCAACATCAGGTTCTTTGCAACTCCCGATAACTAAAGTCCGCCTCAACACACTGTCTGAAATAATGTAAAACAATGATTGATAATGTAAGAAGGGCCCATAAGTGACATTACACATTTTTTGTTGTTGTTGTTGTTGTCATGCTTTATTTATTTCGTTTAGACGAAATGTTAATATCTTTATTTATACAATTTGTCGTTTGAACGAAAAAAATATCCATTTAAACGAAAACGAAATCAGCGTAAGTACAACAAACGCGAATACATGCAATATCACTTTAGGGGCTCCGTAATTCATATTTTTTTCGTTCAACCACAAAACATTGTATTATGTCTGAAAAACGTTGTATTATGTCTGAAAAAACATTGTATTATGTCTGGAAGTAGTAGACTAAGCGTCGATAACATTTCAACCCAGAATCCAAAATGGAAGTACAATTTTTGTAAAGTTTGTGACACTGAGCTTCACATGCGATAAAAATAAACCAACTTCAAACCAACCTATATCAATGTACTATTTTGTTAGACAACGGATTACTCTGTTTACCTAAGATTATATCTAATAACTAAAAAGGGCATTCTTTGCTCAACCTTTAAAGGATAACATGACTATGATGGTATGAAGACTGTGACCGGGCAGACGCCCAAAAATCTTATAGCATATCTCTGGTGGCTGGTTTGTGACATTGTGTTTTCGTCTTGCAACTCCGCCAAGCGAAAAATCGAGAATGAAAAAATTAAAATGGCGTGGGCGCGGAGCGAAAACACGCCAATTAGCTCCTCGACCCTGCCATTTTATTTTCTTAAATCTCGGTCCGCTACCCCGCGGGGCGAGGTTCTATTTATCAAACATCGCCCAGCGGCCCCGCTAATAAGCGTGTTTTCGCTCCACGCCCACGCCATTTTAACTTGTTAATTCTCAATTTTTCGCATGGCAAGTTCGCGGGGCGAAAACACGAATGACGAATGACACAAATCAGCCACCATACATATCAAAAAGCACAATACATTAAACTTTATAAATGAGTGCATTTTCTTCCTCTTTAAGTTCAAATCTATTTAAATAATGAATTTACAGTGTTTAACGATTTCCACTTGAAGGAAATAGCTAAGCATGAGTAATTATTTGTCCTAATTGCACTAAATAAATACGAAAAAAAAAATTAATTGTAAAAGTATTATCATTTTTTAGGCTTATTTGGCCGTTAAGAAGTTAAAGCTTTGCACACCCGCTTGAATGGCTTTCACTAACTACTCACTCCGAATAACATCCACTGTAAAACCTTTGTATCCTAGTACTGGAGGTAGGTCCGTAGAATGAACATTGGTCATTTTGTCTAGAATGGATTGGTAGTTTCTGTTTGTCTGATGTATGGTCCATACAGGGTCGGGCCTTCCGGAAAATATGTGCAATGTGATGTTGATATTGTCTCCACCATCCGCTGTTGCTGTAATTATAAACATAGTCCATTTCTTAATAAATTTTTTTAAAATTTCAAGTATCAAGTGAAGCTTTCAAAATGAAAAAATTCCACAATGAATAACAAAAAAGGATAATAAGAATTAAATTAAAAATCGATTTTATATACGATTATAAGCCGAATTTTAGCAAACAAGCGTTGCAACGCTTTTCATTTTTGGAATAGTTTTCACAATAAAAATGATAATTCTGGAATTACAGGATGGGGGAATGAGCTAAGAATTTGTACACAATTTATTGGATAAGATCTAAATCAATTGGAACGCATATCTCGGAAAATATTTTCAGGCCAATCATATCAAGAAAATCTTCAGTGGAGTCCCTTTTCGGCAGCCGAACGGACAGACCAACACCCACACAGAAAACGTCAAATCTATATGAGCTGTGTCACGACAAAACCAACATAGTGGGTTTGCGACCAGCATGGATCCAGACAAGCCTGCGCTTCCGCCCAGTCTGATCAGGATCCATTCTGTTCGCTATCAGTTTCTTTTCTCAAGGGACAGGACGTGAAGTGGTTGCACACTTGGTTCAAGCGAGCGAATTGGTTGCAAACTTGACAAAATGGCGGACACGGCGTGATTTTTTGAAACGGGTGAACGAATTTTTGCCAGGCAAGTGGGTTTCTTTTTTATTTTGAAGTTCATTAGTATGTCTATTCCATAATGCAATATATATATGCCACACTCGGTTAAAGATTTCAGCATCCTAGATTCTGTTTTGACGAAGTTATTGAAGATATAAACTGATCATGTAGATATTTTGAAATTTGACATGTGACTGTTCTGGTCAGTTTTTCTCCTAATTTATTCGAATTTGTAAGTTTTGAACTGCATTTAACAATAACAAAATATGTTTCTGTCAATGCTCTACAAATGGTTTAGTTCGCAAGTCCGAAGATAACGTTCAATACACAAAATATCTTGTTCAAGCACATTTTGGTTGCAGACTTATACTTCAAGCATTTTTGGTTTGCAAACTTATTCTTATTCTATTGAAATCCATAGTAAAACTTTGCAAAAGGAGTGCAGAAGGTTATATTTATTAACCTTTTTTTCAATGGCAATTATTGACATTTATGTTCTGTTACTTGTTTTTGTTATAAATGTTATTTATACCTTACCTTCTTCTTTTACAACAATTATGCACTTTATGTTTCAAATTACATGCTTCTCAGTTCAATACTATAATCATCAGTAAAAGCCTACAGACAAAATAATAGCATATAGAAAAATATTTATCGAAACTTCAATTCTAAAATATGTCATGATATCATATGTAAAAAATGCAAATGAAAAACTACATACAAACAAACGTATGTGAAAGTACCGTTGTTATGTAAGTGAATTATTTTCATCATAAACATAAGGACATGTGCACACATACGATGTTACTTCGGCAAAATGTCCAAAGTTTATCAAAACCACAAGAAATGCTAATTTGTTTGTTTCGTATGTAAAGATCAGCAGTTGCCTTAGACATAAAATATGTAAAAGTACTTATTTACTATTTTTACAAACCAAAAGTTAAAATGACATGCTTGTTTACAATATTTCGGATTTGATATACATCATATGTCAATTGGTATTCTTAAGATGATTTTGAATATTAGATCATAATATAAATGATATACGCTTGGTTATTTACATTGACTGATACGTGACAAAACTACTTAAAGTCATTGTTCGAGTTAGGGAATTTGGAAGATGTTTCGATTGGTCAATAATAAGGATCAATTTAAAGAAACATGTGAATAATGCCCTTATGTCAATGTTAATATAGTTTTTATCTACTATATAATCAAATTTATTTCAAATCTCATGAAAGCTGTTTGTTAAATTTTTTACTTATTTTCCTTTACAATTAGTCATGCCGAGAATAAAAAAATTCCTAAGACTTTGTAAAAAATAAAGATTAAGTATATCGAGGAGAAAAAATGATGAAGATAAACACAACTGAACTTCAAGTTTATATCTATTAGAAAGACCCTGTGTTAGGATATATCTGCACACATGCACAATTTCTATATTTATCACACACCCGTGCCGATTTTGCGACTCCGTAAATATGGTATTGCACGGCCGTGCATATATTTTGACGTGACGTCGTTAGCGTTATACAAACCTAGTGTAAAGACGCGCTAAATGTTAACGTTATACTATAGTCGCGTCAATGTAAAATTACTCTTGTTTCACTTTAAACCGTCTTTATTTTTGGTATGTGATAAATAGAATATTAAATTCGTGTAAGTTAATTACTGAATTTATTGCACTCGTTGAATAAAATAATATTATGCTCGCCAGAGGCTCGCATAATATATTTTTATTCAACTCGTGCAATAAATTCAGTATTAAACTTACACTCATTCAATATCCTCTATATATTTCTTATTAGATGAACGGGTATAATTGCCTTAATATTGCTAATTATTTTTAAAAAAAAAATGATAAGTTATTCCTCGCTAAAAATATGCATGCCACATTATTGACACAAAAGTTTGCAACCAAAAATGCTTGAAGTATAAGTCTGCAACCAAAATGTGCTTGAACAAGATATTTTTGTGTATTGAACGTTATCTTCGGACTTGCGAACTAAAACCATTTGTAGAGCATTGACAGAAACATTTTTGTTATTGTTAAATGCAGTTCAAAACTTACAAATTCGAATAAATTAGGAGAAAAAACTGACCAGAACAGTCACATGTCAAATTTCAAAATATCTACATGATCAGTTTATATCTTCAATAACTTCGTCAAAACAGAATCTAGGATGCTGAAATCTTTAACCGAGTGTGGCATATATATATATTGCATTATGGAATAGACATACTAATGAACTTCAAAATAACAAAGAAACAAAGAAAATTCGTTCACCCGTTTCAAAAAATCACGCCGTGTTCGCCATTTTGTCAAGTTTGCAACCAATTCGCTCGCTTGAACCAAGTGTGCAACCACTTCACGTCCTGCCCCTTGCTTCTTGTTATATGTAAGCGAACAGTATGGATCCTGATCAGACTGCGCAGATGCGCAGGCTGGTCTGGATCCATGCTGGTCGAAAACCCATTATGTTGGTTTTGTCGTGACACGGCTCATATAACTCGACCTTTGGTAGTGGATTATAACAGATGACAAGCTATGACTTAGAGTGATGAACTTTAATTTCAACTTATGACTGGACACACATAAAAATAATAAATTACAAGAAACTTGTTGGATAATATTGCTATGCTGTCATCTAACCATGTTGTAGTTCTTGTCTAACTTGATGTATTATAGAGTCTCCAATTGTATCACTGTCTCCTACAGGCCGTAAATCTTGCACGGTTTCTAATAGCAACATTTCAACATCAGGTTCTTTACAACTCCCGATAACTAAAGTCCGTCTCAACACACTGTCTGAAATAATGGAAATAAAACAGTTTGATAATGTACGAAGGCCCACAAGAGACTTTACACATTTTTTGGTTGTTGTTGTAATTTGTATTTTTTTTGTTTAAACGAAATGTTAATTTCTTTATTTTATACAATTTGTCATTTATAAACGAGAAGGAAATCACACAATCAAATTAAAAGCAAATGCATACGATGTCACTTTAGGGACTCCGCAATTTAATTGTTTTCTTTCAAGGAGTCAGCACTGTATTACTCTGAAATTCGCAGAATTATTACAAGTATATGTCGATAATAATTTTACCCTGTATCTCTTATGGAAGTATAATTTTGTAAAGTTTAGGGGAATGACTATCGATATAAGTACTCACTTGGAAATACCTCCACCCTAAAACCTTTGTACCCTAGTATTGGGGGTAGGTCCGTAGAATGGACATTGGTCATTTTGTCCAGAATGACCTGGGTTTTCTGTTTTTATGACTATCGTCCAGACAGGGCGGGGGCCCTTTTCCCGGGAAAAAATGTCAACGTATGTTGATTGTTTTCCCCCAATTTGCTTGGCGTAATTTTAAAAAAAATTTTTCATAAAT
>NW_026865644.1:0-52924 GCF_026571515.1 Ruditapes philippinarum
ACTCTAAGCAATTCGAAGAACGAATAAAAAAATTTTTTAAAAAAGGCCCCAAAATAACAAAACCCTTACCATTTAAAAAACGGGCAATTTTTTAAAATCTGGAAAAAGTTTATTCCTTTTTAAAAAATCACTTATAAAAAACATCCACCCGGGGTTTGTTTTTATATGGCGGGGTTTTAAAGGGAAAAACCATGCCCCTTTATCGTTAGCAGCGTTTAAATCCCGAATTATAAGAATGTGTATAAGGGATTTAAAAAATCAAAGATAAGGGCCCTCAAAAGACCAAATAAAAAAGCAGAAAACCCCTATCCTTTGGGGGGATTTTACACTATTCAAAAAATTAAATACTGGAAAACCCAAATTTTTTGGGATTTTTAAATTTAAATTTTTACCTTTTTATGTTTTAAAAGTTTTTAATTTGCTTAAAAGGGGCTAAAAGGGGGGTGGGTAGGGGGGAACTTGCACTTTCTAGAACCGTCCAAAAATCAATCAAAAAAATATTGGGTGACGGGTTTTTTTTATTTAAAAAAAGTTTTTAATATAGGAAGGGAAAAACAAAATTAAAAATGATTAAACTCCCTTTTTAAAACATATTATACCCAGTATGGGCCCGTTTTTAAATTTTAATTGGGTTTCAAAACCTTGCCATACACTCATAACTTTCCCATTTTAACTGATCTAAAAACGACATTGTAATTAAGTAAACCCGGAAAAGGGGTAAACTTTAAACGATGCGGTACTGGGTTTTCCCCGCCCTTTTCGAAATTACGGTTCCCCCGCCTTATTTTTTTCCCGGGGAAATTAAATTTGGGGAATTTTTTCCCGCTCTTTTTTGAGTTAGCGAGTAATTTGCCCTTTTTTTTTGGGATTTGTTATTGGGTTTTAAATATATTTTTCCCTTTTCCCCCTTTTCCCTATAAAGATTTACGTTTAAATTTAAACATTAGAGGCCCTTTTGTTGGGAAAACATTTGGGGGCTTTTTGGGGCCCGGGGTACCCTTCCCATTCCCTACGGTTTTGGTTAAACAAAAAATATTTTCATTGGGGTTTTAAAAATGCCCCCTAAATCATTTTGTGTTTAAAAAAGATGGTTTTAAAAGGGTTTATGTTTAACTGGGGGTTTATTTGGGGGACAAATTTTAAATAATTTTTATACCAGTTGGGGTGTTTAATGAAGAGGGTATTTTGTAATGATCTTGTTTAAAATTTAAGGGGTTGGGCCCTTTTGTCTTAGACTAGAACCTTTTGAGAATTTTCAGTATTATTCCTGATGTTTAAAACCTTTTGATATTTTAAGGTTGTTCAATTATAATTGTTTTTTTAAAAGGAGATGTTAAGACAGGAAGCATACTGTCCAGTCTTTTCAACCCAAGTTAGACAGTGCATACGTGGTCATTTTTCTTATGAAAAAATTTTTACTTGCTACTTTTTTGGACCATATTTTTGTTAATATTTGAATAGTTTTATAGACTATATTTGGTTTTTGATAGAAATATTCAATTCATACTTTAACTTTTCGTCAGGGGGGTAAAACTTATTATTTTTGTGTATTTTATTAATAATTTTAGTCATCTTTTCTGGTAACTAGTTATAACTTTGTCTCGACATATCAAAGATAAATAACTCAAGATTATTTTTTAATTTATTTTTTGTTTTTTTCCAGTTTTTTACGAAATAAACCCATAAAGCAATTTGGGGTCGTTTCGTTATCTATCTGTCAGCTGGACGAACATATTAAATATTACATTGATTTTTTAAAAATTTTTTTATCCCTTTTTAAACAGAGATGACAATGTTTTGTTTTTAATTTTTAACTGAAAAAACTTTTTTGATGATAAAAATAAACATCTAATAATTGTACAGCTAAACGTTATTGAATTTTATGAACAAATGATTTTTCCAGATTTTTTGATAATCATCATATTTTTCGTTTTTTTTAAAATTTAAATTTCAATTTTTGCAACCTGTCCAAAAAAAAAAACAAATCTAAAATTAAAATAAAGTAAAAAAGTATTTTTAAAAAGGTTATTTTCGGTGCATACGCAATTGGTTTATTAAAAATATCAACGAATTCTAGAATTGACGGAAACTGAAGTGTTTTTCAGGTAACTGGGTTCAGACAAAAAGGGCGGTATTATTTTGTTTCACGTATACCCTCTGTATTTTACAAAACAATATTAAGTAATTGATAGGGGAATAATTTTTTTAAAGATAAGGAAAAAATAAACGTGTCTCAAAAGATTGAGTTTTTATTTCGTTTTAATTTTGGGGGCCCCCTGTCGGGTTTAAACCAAAAGGGACTTTAAATTCTTTTCATTCAAAAACGTTTTTAATCTACTTACGAAATTTACTTAATTCCGTTTTAAAATTTAATGATGCAAGGAAGGCGCCTGAGTCCTTCTACCGAGTACATTGTAATTTTTCCCATTTTACCCTTAACAGGTGCTGTGACTTAAACTCCAAAACAAAATTCAAAAAAAACGAAAAAAAAATAGAAACTTTTAAAAAATCATTTTTTCTGAAATTATCAGATCTCAGGGGAGATTAAAATAAACATGAAAGAAACGTACGACAAAGTCCAGCCCTAAATATGGGAACAAATAAGAGGAAAGGCGGCATTCAATGAACGCAACCCTTACAGGGCTAAGCCCCAAAAAAACCCTTGGCAAAGGGTCCCGGAGGACCTAAACAAAAACGGGGAAGGGGCAAGCAGAGTAGACATGTGCAAAGGGAGCGAACAGGGTTCGAACGGGGGAGAGCGGTAGGAAACATAAGTCTTGAGATACATAATCGTAAACGACATCAAAATCTCGAAAATAGAATTTGTATAATCAGGATAAAGTGAAATAAACGAAATTAGAGAAAGTGATCAACAACTAATTACAATCTTTGCCAACCATCGAGGATGCTTATATCCCCCAAATAGCTCAGATAAACAATTACATGTAAAAACCAATTTTTTAAAACCTTTTACAAATTTTTAGATGTTTACAAGAATTAGAGAAAAAACAAAAGAATAAACCGATATAAATAAATTTTAAAACTTGAAGAATAAAATATTTGCAATAAAAACGATGAAAAAAAACAATTTGTTTTTAGTTAATTAGTTTTCAGGGATTCCTACATCGATGCAAGTATTGAAAACATTTCATTTGTCTTCCCCTTTTTTTAAATTATTAACTCATTTACATTATGATATTATCAAGGTATAGTAATTTTGGGCATTTTTAAAATTTTTACAAAGTTTGAAAATTTTAAAATTTAAAAAGATATAAAAAAGGAAAAAGAAAGTATTGCAATGAAATTTTTTTTAAAAAGCTTATTGCCCTTTAAATATTGAACACAAAGAAATTTTTAATTTAAATAAATTTTTATCTAAAAAAGATAAAAAAAAAATAATCACCGGTACAAAATCAAAATTAACACCGGTAAAAAAATTTATTTTAAATATTCCCCAAGAAAGAATTTGGTTTTGTTTTTCTTTTAGCGAAAAAAATTAAGTGTTTTATCTAGGCCCAAAATTTGTTACGGGGGAATTATTGAATTTTTGAAGATTAAAAGGGTCTATTTCTTCATATTAGATTGTATGTTTTTTGTCGTAAAAAGATTTTTCGATAAATGTCCAACAAACTCAAGTTAATATAAAAAAATCCGACTGATACAGTGTAATAAATAAAAGAAAATCCCCAATGCTAAAAAAAATATGTTTGTTTTTCTGTTGTTTATTTTTCACATCAACACGTAGAAGTTCAAGTTTTAACAATTTAAAGGCCCGTTCGCACCAACCTTTCGTTATTGTAAAGATTTCCAACATGAAAGACCAAGGGAATTGAACCTTATGGGGTAAAAGTAATTTAAAAACCCGACCTTAACCTTTGCCAGGGAGATCTTATAAATACTGATCCTTTTTGACTTTATTTGCCTTTTCATGCCTTTATGAAAAAAAAAACCTTTTATTTTCTGATCCTTGTTTCTTAGAAATTTTTTATGATGAAAATTTGATATATGCATAAACTTGAAAACTTAGTATGTTGTTACTGATTGATAAATTCTAGGGGTTTTAAGTTTTTGGTTGTTTTTTCCAGCAAAATATTGCTAGGATTTTTTTTTCCAAAAAACATTTGGGTTCACTTAGTATGATATTCCGATAGAAAACTTTTCAATGACTGCTTTTCATTTTAATTTCACTTTAAAGAAAAAAAATTTGTTTTAAAATTTAAAATATACCTCTGTTTACTAGTTAAAAATAAGGTCTAAAGCAAAATGGGCTACATTTAATTTTGTTATATAACTTACCTTTAAATTAAGCTTTAGTATTTGGCCCTTTTAAAAACATATGAACTATTAAGTTTCACAACAAAATTTATTTATTGATTAATTTCAATATTAAACAATTAACTTTCTTAGATTTTTAAAAATTAACGTAGCGTCATGATTTTTTGATTTTTGTTTTTCCTTTACTGAGTACAAAATAATGTTTAGAAAATTAATTTTTTAAAAAAAAAGGAATAATTCAAAAAAAGGAATTTAAAACCAGTAAATCATTTTTTTTTTTTTTCAAAAAAAACTAATTTACAATGTATAAAAAAAAACATTTATACCAAAAATTTTAATAATTTTAATAACCATCAAAAAAAAATTTTTTTTAAATTCTCAAAATTTTGGTTACTTTCCTTTTTGTTTATCTTTAAAACAAAATTTTCATTTGAACTTTCATTAAAAATCCAATTTTTCTGATTTTGCACGTTAGTGAATAAAGAAAAAATTGCTAATAAAAATATTTTTTGGGGAATTAAATAAAAATAAATAATTTTCGACTTTAAAAATTGGCTTTCAATACAGTTTACGATTTTGTTGGGAACGATTTCTAGAAAAAAAAGTGTAAACGCAAAATTTTAAAAATTGAAAGATTATAACAACAAATGTTTACTTTAATTCGGCGAGATATTTGCCCTTCTATTTGGTAACAAACAGACTTAATCAAACTTTTCATTTTTTTGTTATCAGTAATTTTTCCCTCAAAAACCCCGCTTTTTCCCCCCGATTTCGATATCCCCCCGAAAAATTATAAAATTGCTTATTTTTGGGTTTTTTTTAAACCCCGACATTTTTTATAATAAAAAACCCCCAAAGTCTACTGTTAAAAAGCATGGGATCATTTTAATTATAATGACATTGAAATGTTAACTTGACATTTTCTAAAGTCATTGAAAATTAAAAATTTAATTAAAAATTTAAATTTTTGTTATTGAAGGTTTAAAAATTTAAATTTTCCCCCCATTAGACCCGGAGAGAACATCTTTTTTAATGTTAAACGCGATTGATTTACAAAACTAATAAAAACTAAGCATTAATAATTAATAAAAATCTTAAAAAAAAAAATTTTTTTAAAATTAAATCTTTCACTTATTTGTTTTTTATGCAAATAAAGGGAACTGGCAAAGCTTAAAAAAATTAACAAAAAAACATATTCCAAAATTACACAAAAAATCTTTTTTTTTACTATACTTCTCCATAATGAATTTAGGCAATTTCTGAAGTTTAATGTTTATATCCTCATTAATGACGTTATTGTTTTTTGTAAAAAAAATGAAGCATAACGTAATATTGATTCATTTTAGTGTAAGATGTATAGATCTAAGTGTATATTATATGTTTATATCTATAGAGCAATTTATTTAAATGATAGCATTAAAGTGTTACGAAAAGGGCTATACATTTCATTTATAACTATTTTGTCCTTACTTTCATCCATTTGAAATTTTGTTGCATATTTGCATTTTTATTTCTGTTACCATAAAGTTCCATTGGACCAGGTTTATTTTAATTGTGTTGCTATAAATCAATTTATACACACACGTCAGCACTAGTAAAAAAAATCTACTAATATTCTGGTGAACATGTACAGGCTGATCTTGTTGAATACTGGTTAATCACATTATGTTTCTGTAAGGTGCGGATTTATCGATGTTTTAAATCATAAGTCTTATACATGTAAATTAAAATATAAAATAACAATTTAAACTAAAAAAAACAGTCTGGTCATCTCTGTAAATGACTGTTATATCTTGTGTCAACAAGTGCAAAAACTGTACCAGAAACCGGCATTACAATTTAGATAATAATCAAATTTGTTATGGCAATTTTCTTCTTAATGCAATTCTGTTCCCATCACTACATTAATCTCCGTTTCGTGGATATAACTTCAATATGTATTGAGACGAAATCTTTCATGATTAAATAAAATATTATTATTGTCTTCAGCAAAGAGAAACGAATAATTCAGAATGTCACAAGTTAATGGGAAAAGGTCAGCTCGGTAGTGACTATGTTTTATCAAAGACTGATAAAATCATTCATTTATGACGATGACATAATTGTGATGAATGTCAAGGTCGATGGGTTTGGTATAATTATTAAAAGAATTAAAATAAAAATGTAAAAATTTGAAAATTTTTGGTTTTTGATAAATTTTTTTATTTTGTCAAAGGGGGTTTTTTCAGTTTAAAAATTTTTTTAAAAAATTCGTATATTTAACATGAATTTTTTTTTAGGGTACTTTCAATTTTTTTTTCTGCTTTTTACTTTTACAGAAACCAATAAAAAGTGTATTTATAATTAATCCCTTAAAGTGCATTAATCCCCTCCAATGAAAAAAAAAAATAACATTTCGCCATAATTGTGTTCAAATTTTTAAAATTTTTCCAAAGCAAAAAAAACAATAATCTACGTTAAAAAAACATCATTCAGGGTTTTTGTAACGATCATTTTTTCAAAAAAAGATTTGGGGCAGTCTTTTTTTAAAGAAAACTAAGATTTGACGCCAGGGGCAAAAAAGTTCTTTTAAAACTAAACCATGAAATGAAGAAAACATTTGTTGAAAGTTTCCTTTTTGTAAAGATAATTGGTTACTTTTGGGATGTAGGTAACAACAAAATTTAAAAATTTGGTTAAACCCCCCTGTCTGGGTTTTTCTAGAAACCCTTTTGTGCTTCTTTACGCGATATTTTTGATTAAAACCCATAATCTAAATTAACTATGGTCAATTTGCCTTTTTAAAATTTCAAACGGAAAAAAATCGGGGGTGTAGGTTCCACCCTGATAAAAGTAAAAATAAAGATTAAATTTGGGATAAATGTCTGTTCTCATTTCTAAAAAAAGTTTTAAATGGGGCAAAAAAAAATAAGTCTGGGAAAATTGATTTTCATAAACATCAAAAATAAAAAAATAGTTGTCTAAATGTTCCCCATTTTTTTTGGCCAACCCTTCATCATATAATAAAAAATAAAAAAAATGTGTATGCTCCACACTTAAATTTTTTTAAAAAAAGTTGTCGGGAAAATTTTTTGCTTTTTAAAGTTTTTTTTAGTTGGAATTTAAATTATCTAACAATTTGATAAAATGTTTTTTTACCCCAAAATAGGGGAAAGGGGTCTTCCTTTTTTTTTTGTGTTGTTTTGTTTGATGAATTATTCATTGTTTTACCATATTATACCGATATCCCTAAAAAAATTTTGGTCATAAAAAGTAACCAAAAAAGGGATCTTATTTTTGATGAAACGTTTTTTTTTAAAAAACATTAAAAATACTTTAAAAATAGGTCAATTAAAAACAGAATTATAATTCAGCTACACATTGATTCAGTAAAATTGGGGATTTATATAAAAAAATTTGCAAAACGGGTTGATAAAGAAAATTCCCTCTTGGAAAATTTAAAAAAAAAAGGAAATTTAAAACTTCAGACAAAATTATTTTCTTGGGTTTAAAAAAAACTGCAGACTTAATGTTGCATTCCTGAAATTTGTCTTCAAATGAGTAATTAATGGAACTAACTTGTTAAATCCATGTACAATATTTATGAAACATATGGGTCTGAATTATTGTTGATATAGAAAACCTTTGTAATTTAACCACAAAGGAAACAAAAACTTAACTTTCCTTGAGTGCCCCATTTCAACTATGTGAGCCAGGTAGACAAACAATTAATCAGCTTGTTTTATTTTCAAGGCAGAAAAATGGTAGAACTAATGTATGAATCGACGCTTTAAGTCATAACGTCATTAATACCAGATCGCATTCTCATATTCACCGACGAACTATTTTTTTAAGAAAAAAATGTAAAAATCTTGTTTGAAATTTTTTAAAACATTATACATGATTTGATTTTCTTATCATCTGCTACGACACAATTTATTATTCTTGTCCAAATATGAAATTTTTGAGAAATCTGTAAAAAACGGTGTAAAAAATTTTTAAAATTATTTTTTTAAAAAAAATAGCACTTGAAAAGCCGCACCCGTTTTAAGATGATTCAATTATTACAATTTTTATAGTTATTATCCCCAAAAATTTAAAAAAACATAATTTTTGAAAGACTTTTTAAAATTGGGCGTAAATTTTCGATTTGAAAAATTTTTCCAAACACCCAAACAATTTAAAATTTAAAGTTTTGTTTGGGGGGGGGGGGGGGGGGGGGGGGGGGGGGGGGGCGGGGGGGATCTTGGTTTAAACCCATAAGTTTTATCATTCTAAAAAAAAATATTTTTTCGCAGAAAAAATTTTGATCGAAAAAGTGGTGGGGGTCGAGTCGAGAAGTAAATCAAAATAAAAAAAATTAAAAATACTGTCTTTCTAAAAATTCCTTTCTAAAAATTTTTTTTAAATGACGTCAAATTAAAAGTCAATTATGCTGAGAATAATTGTTGGAGCGGTAAACCGCAGGTATCGGTGTGAGATTGTAAACTAAAAAGCATATTCGTTCATACATTTGATTTCTTTTCAATGACCGGCTTATTAAATGTTAAAGTTAATTTGCCAGCATCGAGTCGATTTAAGTTGAAAAAGTTGAAATGATGCATGTGGTCTGTGTAATATATATACATTAAAAACTTTTTTTTTGCTTTATAATGCTTCTGATGTTCGTGCCTGAAATAATGTATTTTGCCATATGTAAAGCTAGAAAGTCAACTCGTCGTGTGACCTCTACCGGTATTGGTGCGACGTAAAGACCAACAAGAAATGAAAATTCGTGATTAACAAGAAATCTCTGATAAAGGTGACATGTCTTTAATAAAATAAGACACTTTTGGTGATACTTCAAGGACCGATTTATTTTTTAAAACACTCTAATATATGTATAAAAATAACCAGATACTACCCATCGTAAATGAAAGTTGGTAAATAAATTTTTTTTTTGTTGTTGTTGTGTTTTTTTGTTGTTGTTGTTTTGTTTTTTTGTTGTTGTTGGTTTTTTTTTTTTTTTTGTTTTTTTGGGGTTTTTTAATAAAACCTTTTGATTATTCTAAAAAACCTTTTAAATTTAAAATTTTTTATTACTTAAAAGATACAAATAAAAAAATTTTTCCCCCTAAATAAATTTAAAAATCTGTACAACCACCCCTGTTTGAGTTTGATGGGTTCTAATCTAGTGACCTCTGGCCCTGGGTTGATCCCGGGGGATGGTTTTGGGAGGTTTTGCGCCCGGGGGAAAAATTTTTCTAGGCCGGAACTTAGGGAAGAGGATATAGGAAACTACCCCCCAAACTGAAATATGGGTTTGGGGAAAAAGGGTTAAATGAAAAAAAAACAAAAAGGGGTGTCCCCTCCGTAATTTCCCCGGGTTTTTAAAAATTTTTTTTTTTTGGTTTTTTAAAAAATTTTAAAACAATTGGGTTTGACTTAATCAACCTTTACCGAAATTTCTCCTTTGAAATAATTTTTGAAACTTCATATTTTATTTTGTTAATCAAAATCAAAATTATAGAATGTAAAGAATGACTTGATAGGTTTTTTTATTCTAAATAAATATATTTTCTTTAATTTAACCCTACAAAACCATGTTTTATAAGTAACAGACAAAAATACATTAACCATATGCAACCAGAAGGATAAATTTTAAATATACTGATGAGGGGCCCTTTGGATTAAAAATAGCGGTTTTATTCATTCAATTTCAAAATTAATTTTTAAAATCCATTGATGTTTTTGGAAAAAGCGCCCCCTTGAAAAAAGTATGTTAAAATAAATAAGCTTTTAAAAAGAAAAAAAATAATTTTTTAATTATTCAAAATCTGTAGTCGGGTTGCAAAAAATTGTTTCGATAATTATGTAAAATGGCGGCACATTTAGGCCCCCAGGGTATGATCAAAATTTTCCCCTTTTTTTTACAAATTTTTAATTTTAAAAAAATTAGGGACATGGAGAAAACAGATCAAAGGGTTATGTTAAGGGGTAAATATCCCTGTGAAGGGAAGCCCCCCGCATTGAATGTAAAATGAAGCAAAAAAGGGAAAAAAGGG
Source organism: Ruditapes philippinarum (assembly GCF_026571515.1). Lineage (NCBI taxonomy): Eukaryota > Metazoa > Mollusca > Bivalvia > Venerida > Veneridae > Ruditapes > Ruditapes philippinarum. Next base: position 10,299 of record NW_026865644.1, read on the forward strand.
GAAAATTTTTTTCCCCTACGTGTATAATATTCTAATTTTCGTCAAACATTGGGGGTTTTTTTCAAACTTAAAATAGGTTAAAATTTAATATCTAAATCCAATGTTATGGGGAAAAATTTTCATTATTGTTTTTCCCTTCTGAGAGTCTCAAAAAATAAAAAATTCAATCGTCAAAAATGGGGAAAGGGTTTAAATTTTTAAAACAATAAAAAGGGATGGGTACAAAGTATGGGATGTTGTTCAAAATTTAAAAAAGAGTAAGGTTTGACATTGGAAACAAAAAAAAAAAAATCTCAACTTCAACTAAATTTTTGAAATAATCATCCAAAAAAGAGAAATAATCGCGTTTGAAAAAAAAGGTTTTCAGCTGTATCTGATCCCCCCAAATTTTTCCCTTGAAGATATTTTCTAATTTCATTGCGGTTAATTTTTTTAAAAGAAAGTATTGCGAAAAACGCAAACATTCCCCTGTTGATGTAATAGGGGCCCCACTGTATAAACTTATCTTCAATTCAGTGATGGTATATTTTCTATCGTTTCCCGATTGTTGTCTAAATTATACTTTTATTTTTTAGGATAAGCCGGGGCTTGATGTTGCATATGCCATTGTATCTTAACAGAAAACTCAATAAAACTTAGTCTTTGATTTTCAACCATTTGGTTTTGTTTTAACTTTCATTCCAAAAATTAATGAAACTGAATTTAAGAGCAGTTTTTTTGAAATTGCTATTAATGTTAAGCTTGCAAAGCATGTTGTCTTCAACATATTGTGTGTTAAATAAATTGTCATCAAAATGTCGCTTGTTAAATGATTTATCGTAATGTGTTTGCAAAAATGATTTTATTTGACATTGGCATAAATAACTCCAATGTATACTGCTTAGTAATGAAAATGAAAAACAGCTTTATTCAATGTATATAATTGAAGCTTTAAAAGAACATTTAAACAGTTTTTTTTGCAAATTGTGTTTGCCTTTTCTTGGCATAATACACATATTTTCTTAATAGGTTATCTCACTACATCTTATTCCTTCAATGGTAGTATAATTATGTTGTAAACTTACCTTCTCTCTTAAATCAATATTTCAAGAATATACACATCCGTTACTAAAATTTTCGATCGACGTTTCAACATTGGACATTGTACTTCGTATTGATAATATAAAATATATTTATTTGTTTCATTCAATTCTGAATAGTTTAAATACCTCCCTTTTTGACTCTCAGAAATGAAACAGAATTTTCTTTATATACTTAAAAACCAAACATTATCGTATGAAACATATGATGTTACCCTTATTTTTTAGTTTAATTATATTTAAAAGAAAATCAACATTTGTATCTGTAGCGGGTGGGGTGGGATAGAGTATATTCTCATTATTATGCATGTAGGATGATATACGTATCAACACTATGGTTTGAAACAAATTATAAGCATTTTATTTTCATGATATTTTATAGGACTTTGGTATTAAAACATACATGTTTTTTATAGAGGAGAAACACTATCAACATTGAAAGCATTGTAAAACACACATGAGCAATACAAGATATAAAATATTTTAGCTTGCTGTGCCTTTAAGAGATCATATTCAGCAGCATTAATGTAATACAAAACAATAAAATTATATACCTTGCAAATATTATGAAAATATATGTTCTCTGTATTTAAGCAGAAAAAGGAATGAAAATACTTATAATAGTCGAACGTTTTTGTATATGCAAATACGTTTTCTAACTTCAAAAGTTGTTGTAACAATCCAATAATTATTTAATTTCAATATGATCTAATTGTATCAAATAGCGGCATATATTTCCACCTACGCTAAAGATTGATTAAGAATAATTGATTGAAACACTCTTAGACTTATAAATCATCAATTAGTCGAATAAACCTGTAATGCTATAAGTAAAATATCTCTTTCTGATAGGTAAATCTTCCAGAAGAAAATTTCAAAATCGAAATCACCGTAGGCGTCGATGAATAAAAGCTATCCACTGTTCTGTACATTGATATAAGTTGCCAATTTAACGTTCTATGACGTCTAAGGAAGTATGTAAATCATATTATGGCAGAGTAAGCACTCTGATATGTGGCATATGTTTTACATCTGAGTAAAACGGTTGTTTTCTTGGGTTTTTTTTCTTTTACATTTTATAAAATAACAGGAAAAAAGATGTGTTATTATAGACAATAATTAAATCATTTTAAATACCATAACAAATTTACGGCATTTGAAATTGGATTTAACTCAATACAGGATTGGAGCAGTACCTCTAGACGCTTGCAGAAATCATGATCACAAAATAGACAAATATCGTTTTTTTCGCCGATTTTTACATTTTTCCTTTATTATCGTACAAAATTCGGTGTGATAAGATGAATTAGACTTGTTAAAGTTCATTCCGTTGGGTAAAAAGACAAGATTTTAGCACTTTATCATTCAAGCGCCTTGTCCGGTATATACCGGAATACGGTATATAGTGTGGTGCTCCAATCCTTTTTTTAGTCTCACTCTTTGTAATTTACATTGGACTTAATTGTTCAATTTATGTTTTTTTCTAATGAAATAAAAAGTCAAAGCGTACAGTTTTTGGTTATATTCAATAGTTAATAATGGCCGATTGTAAAATGAAATATCCTATAATAAACAAGAGCTGCCGGTATGACAGCACGCTCAACCTTTTTAAAAAAAAAAAACACTGGGTTCAAATACAAAGAAAAAGAGTTGATTGTCTTAGTGAAAATAGTAATTTGATTCAGTGATTTATGTTATTTTATAAATAAACTTAACTATGGTTTGTTATTAAAAATTTTTAAGATACTTAAGGAGATAAAAACAGACTGGTTTATCTCGTTTTTTTTTTCAAATGTAAATAAGTAAAACATATTTTTAATGCATATTGAAATAATCAACCATATTGGTTCGTGGTCAGGCTTGAGGTAATGATACTGGTAATAGTAATGCAGTAGGAAAGCATTACTTTTCTTGAGAGTAATGCAATGTAATGATACTGCATACAAAATTGCATTACTTGTAATGGTACTGGAATGCAAAATTCAGGTAATGAAGGTGCATTACTATGCAATACATTACTTCACCAAACCTACTACATCATATATGGTATGGATGATCTAAAGAACACAAGATAAAATTGTGATGGCCTTAATCAGTCATATAAAATATAAAATCATGAAAATTCAATGTCCCCTCTCACTTATATGTCTTCACTGATTTATAACATTAGTATCAATTGAAGCATTTATTGTACTTGCAGGCATGTACATTGTTCAGTGTAGAAGGGGGATTAAGTCCACCTATTTTACAGTTGAATATCAATTATTATAGACCTGAATAAATTGAGTGAACACTAACCCAAGACCGTTACAATCTCATTATAATAGGGTTTATATCATATATACAGTGTCAGTTTTTTAAAACGGTTGTTATTGCTGAAAATACGTTATAAAATGGGTTGGGTGGACCATTTTCGTCTTACCTGACGATACAGATGGAAATTTTAAGGCAAAGTGCATGAATTGTTCTTCCATAATATCTGGTAGTCTGCAAATCTCATCAAACTTTCTAAAGCATTTAAGGGAAAGTACAAAATTTATTTTGAGTTCATTCATATTTGATAGCATATAACCATTGACTGTTGTCATAGAAATGGCATGTAACCAATCTGATATTTTATACATCTTTATGAAAAGCCCTGCTATCATCCATAACCCTTCATCAGGATAAAATTACTATTTGACTCTTGCCTTTGTTTGAACATTGGGCACATAAGCACATTTTTGGAGTTTTCATTGTTACATTATATCAAGCTGCCATGTGCCAGACTAATTATCACAAAATGCATAGTCACTGTTACTGACTTAAAATACAATTTATGTAAATTCAGTCTGGTTGTATTTTTTATTTAAAGGTAAACCACAAAGATGAATATATTAAGAAATTTACTAATATATGTAAACAAATGTACATGATTAGTTTTATTTTTTGTAAATATAAGCTACAAAGCATCTTAGCTTGGCAAAGAAATTGTCTTATGCTCAAAAGTAATGGTAATGGTAATGCATTACTTGGTCTAAGTTATGGTAATGTACTGCATTACTTCAAACCCCAAAAGTAATAGTAATGGGATTTATTCCTTTTGCAAAATAATGGCTTCAATCATGTTCATGATCTTAAAGATTGTTTTTATTTCCTTCCGATTGTTGACCTTTAAATTTTGTTAATATTGTTGTTTTTAATCAGAAAGCATCGACCTTACCGTTATATTTAAAGAACACCGGGATTGTTAACATTGATATATTTGTTAACAATAAAACGACAAAAAAACCATTTATCTGTAGATCAATTAAATGCATCATTCAAGATAAAGGAGATAAAGGGTCGGAGATGGACTCCGTAAGTGCAATTGATTTTAGTTAAGGTCTATGTCAAACATTTACCATGAATGTTAGAAAATTACGGTTGCTTAATCCAAAAATGAAATGAGTGTACATGTTGTTTTGAACTATTTTGGAAGTAATAATTAAATAACAGCGACATTCAAAGAACAAATCAAAACATCTTTACATGTTTAATTTTATTATTGTCTTTCTCCATCGGGACATTCGTCGCCGAGTGGTTAAGATCATTCACTTCGAATCACTTGCTTCTTACTGCTGTGAGTTCGAATCATTCCAGAGACTTTGGATTTTTCATGTGAGGGAGCTATTCAGCTAGCTTACGGAACGTTGGTTGTTATATTCGGGTGCCCGTCCTGCCTGAAATAATGCATGTAGGGACAGCTGGGGTCTTCCTCCACCAGTACAGCTGGAAAGACGCTATATGACCTGAACTGTGTTGGTGCGACGTAAAATTCAACACAAAAGTAATCGCATGTATAAATAGCTTATTGATTGAGTTTATATCTGATTTACCAAACATGTTACAGCTCTTAAGCTCATTCATTGAATTTTAAAACATTCTCTGCTGTAAAATGATTGTTATTTTCTCGGATAAGTTTCCCAAGCGTATTGTTATTGTAATATGTGGTTTGACTCGGAAAAACCTTTGAATAACTTTAAGAATGGTCTCATTAAAAAGGGGGAAATCAACTGAAAGCTAACATGAAACCATAATTTGTAGAAAGTAAACATTACTGAAAGAGAAATTACTAATCTTATCCGCATGCTTTATGAAACGGAATTAAAAGGAAACTAAGTGTTAAAAAGTTAGCCCTAGAGACGAAAGCATTCAAAAGCATAATTATCTATCCCAAATGTATTTATATACCCATTTAACAAATACGTGCAAGATAAATATAGGTGTTGGCCTATACATATACTGTACTTCTACGTTTTGTATTCTTTATTTTTATGTTGAGAAATAATAAGTATAATTTCATTTTAAAATATATTAAGCGTGTAATCTCAATTCAGGATAAAAGTTTAAAACATTAGTAGGAATAAAATGCAAAACAATGTGAGAAAAGATCAAAAGATGAAAAGAACCAAGCAGGACAGAACATCAGAATAAACTGAAGTGATATCAACTACTTATTTACTTTATTAAGCAATACAGTGCATTGTTTCCTTACAAGAGGCAAGATAAAATCAGTATAGATCGTGTTAAAATATGATTATCATAGAAAGAACACCAAAACAAAATAAAAATCAGGTGAAACATACAAATCGGTTTGGTAGGTTTATTCTTCAACAAATGATCAATGCATCTCTTACACCCATTAAAAGCAGTAAATAAATTATGGAACACTCAAAGCTTACCCGGCAACGGTTAACAAAGGCCTACAGTCTTTAAATGTAGTTTTGTAATTAATAAAAGACAAATTTATTGGCAAGGCTTAAATTTGGTTCGCATACGAATATATCATTCTTTAATTGATACGCTGAAAGTTGTAAACAATACCAGATAGATCTAGTACAACCACGCTTTTATCACAGAATATCTCGACCCAAGCTAATTTAATTAAAAGAAAAGATAGACTTGTGTCTAAAAGCACTTACAAGTTTTAATTATAATATATTTGTATTCTTAAAGGACATTTTTCGATGTAAAACGCATTCACGGGTAACATTGTTACCAAATGTTATTGTACGTCTATATGTGTGATGTTGAAGTGGAGATGTCCGTACCAATGCAAACAAAAACAAATGAAAACCACAGGCTCTATTTATTGATTCTGCACATTAGAGAAAGTAAAATATAACGCCACTGGTGACTGTGTTTTCTTTGGGATAATATTTTTACTGTTACCCACAAACCTATACATGCATGTTATTTATATGATCCTAATAAATCAACTTATACAGTCACATTTCTCATACAATCATATTGAGATTGTAACCTTTACAATAAACTTCTATATATACAAACTTAAGGCATCATGCATGGAAAATAATACCCTTGAGAAATTATATTCATTTTGTTATCAAAGTATCTTTGCCGCCTTGCTGAACGAAAAAAAGAAAAAAGTCGATATTACTATGGATTTCATTTTCAGTTTTCCTATAAGAAACATAAAGATTTCATTCAAACTGTTATTCAACTGACCTCATTTAAAGAATATGGCGGCTACAACAAAGAAACAGAAATATTCCTTTTAAAAAATGCAGGCCTACACGGATATGCATGGATACCAATGTTACTTACACAAAGAAAAAATCCTGGTGATTTTAACATTAAAGATATTCTTTGGTCAAATTTCATATTTAAAAATACTTATAATTGATACACAGTCTCTTTGTAAATATAAAATGTATATATATAATATATTGTTTTAACTTCAGATAAATAAGATATGTTGTGTTTAAAATTCTAAACACAATAGGTGGTTACAATATGAATATATAGTGTCATTAAAAACACAGGCAGATTTTTGTTGTTGTTGTTTTTTTTAGAAAAGAACGCAGCTGCCAAAACACAATTTATTCATTCTTCTGTTCAAACTAAACATATTTTGTATGAATCATATAGCTTTCAATAAATTTCTGTGATAAAAATATTTCACGCAAGGATGAGCATAGTATATAAAAGATTATCAAAGATCATTACATTAAAATGTTAAAAGTTCTTAATGTTATCGATTTTAATCTTAATTCCTCTTAAATTATCAAATATTTAATGCGGTTAGTATTGACATTAAAATAAAACATAAAATAACATAAACGGTGACATGCCTCTATTGTTTTTATAATTATTGAAAGATGATGGTGGCCGAGTTCAGGTTGAGACCACTTATCGCGGTACAAATAGTTGTACTATAAGTGTTAGGAAAGGGTACTATACAAACACTTAACCATCCGTATTATTACTGTCTCGACGCCTTCTTTTCTTGATTACTTTAATATATATACCCATTTTAAGATGAAGACAAACACTGTGGCATTTTAATGTCTGTCCAAAAGCAATTAGAACAAACATGTTTATCTCATGTTGGAGTAAAATAGCATACTTCAGACGTTTTATTTCATCTTTAACGGTCAACAGTGGTAATCTGAAATTGAATGGCTACTTGATAGAATCAAATGATAGGATAATATTTGACTAAATGTTGTATATTGTCTTTCTACAGTCAATAAACATATCTTTACTTATAATTGTAACGTATTTTCTTTTACAACCAGAACCAAATTTAGTTTTTATAGCTGCAACCCCTGTGAGAAAACTTGAAAGTTCGTATGTAGCTTTATCACAAATATAAAATCATCTCCTTAGGTTTTACTATCACTTGTTTATTTGAAGTACGGTTTGTGTACAAACTTTATTATTAGTATGATATCAATATTTTGTTAGATTTCCAACACAGTAGGAATCATATAGCAATTTTTCAGCTTTATTGGTGGAAGCATTATTTCAGGCACAAACTGCACCTGAGTAGTACAACGGACTTTCCGTAGGCTAGTTGGATAGCTTCGTCATATGAATGAATCCGGTTCCTGTCGGGATACAAGCGGTAAAGGGCAGTTGGTATAACGATGTCAATTTAGGTCATTTCTTAACAACGAAGCATTAATTTGCAGGTATTCAAAAATATAATTGCTTTCATGGTGATTTAACAATCGGCACACCTCGGCTATTATTTATAATAACCTCGAACTTAATACTGGTTGAAAGTAGATCTACCACGTGGTTTTAGATGAAAACAAAAATAGAGAGTGTAATAATCCTTGATAATGTAAAATATGATAAACAAGATCAACAAGGAAATGCGGCGTTCAATGAACGCAACCCCCATATGACCAAGCAACAAGAACCCAATGGCAAGGAGCCCAGGCGGACCCCAAACACAAAAAAGACAGGGCAAAGACACGTTAATCATTAAATGATAAATAATTTGTAACTGATTAGGAATTCAAAGAAAATAATAATTGGCTCACAAAGGGGAAGGGGACAGAAGACCGGGGGAAGGGGGGGGTTAATCAAAGAAATAAAAACTAGAGGCAATGGGGAAGATACTTACCGTAGACGAGAAAACAACAAGGGACACAAGCAAAAGTGTCAAAACTAGACAAAACCAAGACAAAACTAGAAGGGTTTTTATCACAAAAACATATGTCTCCCAAAGTATGAATGTTCACTCATGTGAAGTTTCATGGAAATCCCACCAGTAGCTTGACCTGTGAAATCCCTACAAGATTTTTTTTATTGACCTGTGAAATCCGTACAAGATTTTTTTTATTTATAGCTCTGACGGCCATTTTGTGCAGCGAAGCGGAACCTGACGGTGATGTGCACAACTAGGGAGGGTACTGATCACCCCTTTTATGTTTGGTTGAAATCCAACCTGTAGTTTGACCTGTTAATGGGTGACAAACTTAATGCGGACGGACGGACAGACAGACGGCAAAGGCAGAAACGATCTCCAAAACATTTGGGAGACATAATTACAATTTACATACAAAAACTACAGTTAGTAACTGACAATATATACCATATTGCACCAACCAGGAAAGATAAATACATGTACTGATGAAACCTTTGGATTAAACCCATGCAGGTTTTATTCATTCCATTTTCAGATGTAATCTAGTAAAATCAATTTATGTTTTCGGAAAAAATGTATGTCAAATAGAATAAGCTTTTAAAATGAAAAAGCAAAATGTATTTGAATATTCAAAATCTCACAATTGTCTTTGATCATTTTATTAGCGCTGCATGTAACTGGCGGCACATTAAGGCTCATTTATGATACAAAACCGTTCCTCTTTCTTTATAATACAACAGCTTAATTTAAAAAAGAAAGCACACATGAAGATACAGATCATGTTAAATGAATATCATGTGAAGTAAGCCGCCGCATTGAATGTAAAATAGAAGCAAAAGGTAAACAGGGATAATTTTCTTCCGTACGTGTATAATATTCTAATTTCGTCAACATTGCTTTTTTCATCTAAATAGTATTAAAATATCTACAATCAAATGTTTTGAGAACAATGACATTATGTATTTTCCTTTCTGAGAGTCTCATAAAATAAATAATTCAATCGTCAATATGGAAGGTTTAATCTAAAACAATAACAGAGCATGGCTACATGTATGCATGTAATGTCAAACTTAAAGAAGTGTAGGATTTGACTCCGGATCAAAAATAAAAATCTCAACTTCAACTAATTGTGAAATACTCATCAAATAGAGTAGTATCGCGTCGAAAATTAAGTTACACTGTATCTAGATCAACAATTTGTCATTGAAGATATTTTCGTAATTTCATTGCGGTTCAATTCCTCTGTTTGATTGTGTAGACATATAACCAACATTCTTTTGTTTATGTAACTGGCCTATAATATAAACTTATCTTTTATTCAGTGATGGTTTATTTTCTGTTCTTTCCCGATTGTTGTCTCAAATATACTTTTAAATTTGAGGATTGAGTATTTTTATAAGTCGGTGCTTGATGTAGTATATTCCATTGTATTTCATCAAAATACTTAACAAAATATGTCTGTGATTTTCAAACATTTGTTTTTGTTTTAACTGTCATTCCTAGGTGTCTTTGCAAAATTTATCAAATTGAATTTAAAGCACGGTGTTCTGACAATGTGATCAATGTTAAGCTTGCAAAATATATTGTCATCAACATATCGTTCGTGCATATAGTATCATCAACATATCGTTTGTTGCTTACAATATCATCAACGTATTGTTTGTTGAATATGTTGACATAAACATATCGTTGTTGAATATATTTTCATCAATGCATCGTTTTTTTGCATATATTGTCATCAAAACGTCGCTTGTTGAATAATTTATCGTTATGTGTTTGCAATATGTTTAAGTGTTTTATTTGTCATTAGTTTAAATCACTTGACTGTATACTGCTGTATGCTTAGTAATGAAAATGAAAAACAATTCCATTCAATGTATATAATTGGTGCTTTGAAAGAACATTTAAACATTTTCTTTGTGTGCAAAATTGTGTTTGTCCTTTCTCGGCATAAAACACATTTTTAGTTCTAAATATGTTATCTCACTATATCTTATTCCTTTTTTGGCAGTATAATTATATTGTAAACTTACCTTCTTACTTAAATCAATATTTCAAGAATATACACAACTATTTCTAAGGTTTTTCGATCGACGTTTTATCATTGGACATTGTACTTCGTATTGACTCTGTTTAAAATAATGTATTATATATTTATTTGTTTTATTGAATTCTGAATAGTTTAAATACCTCCCATTTTGACTCTCAGAAATGAAACAGTATTTTCTTTATACATGTATACGTAAAAACCAAACAGTATCGTATGGAACATATGATATTGTCCTTATTTTTAAGTTAAATTATATTTATAAGAAAATCAACATTTGTATCTGTAGGGGGTGGGGTAGGGGGTGGAGTACATTTCATTATTATGCATGTGGGATGAGATACGTATCAACGCTATGTTTTCAAACAAATTGTAAACATTTCATTTTCATAATATTTTATAGGACTTTGGTAATGAAAGAAACATGTTCTTTTATAGAGGAGTAACACTATCAACATTGAAAGCATTGTAAAATGCACATGATCAATACAAAAATAAAACATTTCAGCTGGCTGTGCCTTTAAGAGATCATATTCCGCAGCATTAATGTCATTCAAAATAATAGAATAATATACCTTGCAAATATTATAAAAAATATATCTTCTTTGTATTTAGGCAGAAAAAGGAATAAAAATACGTTTTCTAACTTTAAAAGTTTTTGTTACGATCTAATAATTGTTTAATTTCAATATGATCTAAGTGTATCAAATACCGGTATATATTTCCACCTACGCTAAAGATTGATAAAGATTAATTGATTGAAACACTCTTAGACTTATAAATCATCAATAAGTCGAATAAACCTGTAATGCTATAAGTAATATATCTCTTTCTGATAGGTAAATCTTCCAGAAGAAAATTTCAAAATCGAAATCACTGTAGGCGTCGATGAATAAAAGCTATCCACTATTCTGTACATTGATATAAGTTGCCAATTTAACGTCCTATGACGTCTAAGAAAGTATGTTAATCATATTATGGCAGAGTAAGCACTCTGATAAGTGGCATATGTTTTACATCTGAGTAAAACGGTTGTTTTCTTGGGGGGTTTTTCTATTACATTTTATAAAATAACAGGCAAAAGATCTGGTATTATTTACAATAATTTAATCATTTCAAATACCATAACAAATTTACGGCATTTGTAATTTACATTGGACTTAATAGTTCAATTTATGTTGTTTTCTAAAAAAATAAAAAGTCATAGCGTACAGTTTTTGGTTATATTCAATAGTTAATAATGGCCGAATGTAAAATGAAATATCCTATAATAAACAAGAGCTGTCGGTAGAACAGCACGCTCAACCTTTTTTTAAAAAAACACTGGGTTCAAATACAAAGAAATAGAGTTGATTGCCTTTTTGAAAATAGTAATTTGATTCAATGATTTATGTTATTTTATAATTAAACTTAACTATGGTGTGTTATTAAAGAATTTAAGATACTTAAGGAGATAAAAAACAGACTGGTTTATGTCGGGTTTTTTTTCAAATGTAAATATGTAAAACATATTTTTAATACATATTGAAACAATCAACCATATTGATTCGTGGTCAGGCTTTAGGTAATGATACTGGTAATAGTAATGCAGTAGGAAAGCATTACTTTTCTTGAGAGTAATGCAATGTAATGATACTGCATACAAAATTGCATTACTGCAAACTGCAAAATTCAGGTAATGAAGGTGCATTACTATGCAATACTTTGCATTACTTCACCAAACCTACTACATCATATATGGTATGGATGATCTAAAAACACAAGATAAATTTGCGATGGCCTTAATCAGTCATATAAAATCATGAAAATTCAATGTCCCCTCTCACTTATATGTCTTCACTGATTTATAACATTAGTATCAATTGAAGCATTTATTGTACTTGCAGTTCAGTGTAGAATGGGGATTAAATGATGAGTTTGTGTTCACCTATTTTACAGTTAAATATCAATTATTATAGACCTGGATAAGTTGAGTGAACACTAACCCAAGACCGTTACAATCTCATTATAATGGGTTCTATATCATATATACAGTGTCAGTTTTTTAAAACGGTTGTTATTGCTGATTGCTGATTGCTTATTATACGTGATATAAAATGGATTGGGTGGACCATTTTTGTCTTACCTGACGATACAGATGGGAAGTTTAAGGCAAAGTGCATGAATTGTTCTTCCATAATATCTGGTAGTCTGCACATCTCATCAAACTTTCTAAAGCATTTAAGGGAAAGTACAAAATTTATTTTGATTTCATTCATATTTGATAGCATATAACCATTGTCTGTTGTCATAGAAATTGCATGTAACCAATCTGATATTTTATACATCTTTATGAAATGCCCTGCTACCATCCATAATCATTCATGCAAGATAAAATTACTATTTGACTCTTGCCTTTGTTTGAACATTGGGCACATTAGCACACTTTTGGAGTTTTCATTGTTACATTATATCAAGCTGCCATGTGCCAGACTAATTATCACAAAATGCATAGTCATTGTTACTGACTTAAAATACAATTTTATGCAAATTCAGTCTGGTTGTATTTTTTATTTAAAGGTAAACCACAAAGATGAATATATTAAGAAATTTACTAATATATGTAAACAAATGTACATGATTAGTTTGATTTTTTTGTAAATATAAGCTACAAAGCATCTTAGCTTGGCAAAGAAATTGTCTTATGCTCAAAAGTAATGGTAATGGTAATGCATTACTTGGTCTAAGTTATGGTAACGTTATGCATTACTTGCCCAAAATCAAGTTTTGGCACTGGTACTGATACTGCACCAAACCCCAAAGTAATGGTAATGGAATGCATTCCTTTTGCAAAGTAATGGCCCCAAGCCTGTTCATGGTCAAAAGATATTCATCTAAAAGATTGTTTTTATTTCTTTTCGGTTGTTTACCTTTTAATTTTGTAAATATTGATGTTTTTTTAATCAGAAAGCATCGACGTTACAGTCATATGTATAGAACACCGGATTGTTAACACTGATATATTTGTTAACAATAAAACGACAAAAACACATCTGTAGATCAATTAAATGCATCGTTCAAGTCAAAGGAGATAAAGGGTCGGAGATGAACTCCTTAAGTGCAAAGGTATATGTCAAACATTTACCATGAATGTTAGAAAATTATGGTTGCTTAATCCAAAAATGAAATGAGTGTACATGTTGTTTTGAACTATTTTTGGAAATAATAACAAAATAACAGAGTCATTTAAAGAATAAATCAAAACATATTCACATGTTTAATTTTATTATTGTCTTTCTCCATTGGGGCGTTCATCGCCGGGTGGCTAAAGTCATTCACTTCAAATAACTTGCATCTAACCGCTGTGAGTTCGAATCTCTTTAGAGGCTTTGGATTTTTTCATGTGAGGGAGCTATTCAGCTAGCTTACGAAACGCTGGTGGTTCTATTCGGGTGCCCGTCCTGTCTGAGGTAATGCATGTAGGGACAGCTGGTCGCCGCCATATGACCTGAACTGTGTTGGTGCGACGTAAAATCCAACACAAAAGTAATCGCATGAATTAATAGCTTATTGATTGACTTTCTATCTGATCTACAGCTCTTAAGTTTATTCATTCAACTTTATAACATTCTCTGCTGTAAAACTATTGTTATTTTCTCGGATAAGGTTCCCAAGCGTATTGATATTGTAATATGTATTTTGACTCGGAAAGACCTTTGAATAACTTTAAGGATGGTCTCAGTAAAAAGGGGAAATCAACTGAAAGCTAGCATGAAACCATAATTTAAAGTAAGTAAACATTGCTGAAAGTGAAAATTACTAACATTATCCGCATGCTTAATGAAAAGGAATTAAAAGGAAATTAAGTGTTAAAGTAAGCCCTAGAGATGTGCGAAAGCATTCAAAAGCATAATTATCTATAACAAATCTGAAATCCTTAGCAATACAGTACATTGTTTCGTTACAAGGGTAAAGTAACCATGCAAGATAAAATCAAAATTATGATTAGCATACAAAGCACAACAAATCTAAATGAAACATACAAATCGGTTTGGTAGGTTGTTCTTCTTTTGTAATTTATAAAAGACCAATTTATCGACAAGAATCAATACAAGTTAGTCTACTAAAATATGGTTCGCATACGAAAATACCATCCTTTAATTGATACGCTGAAAGTTGTAAACAATACCAGAAAGATCTAGTACAACCACGCTTTTATCACAGAATATTTTGACGCAAGCTTATCTAATTAAAAGAAAAGATAGATTTGTATCTAAATGCGGTTACAAGTTTCAATTATAATATATTCGTATTCCAAAAGGACATTTTACAAGTAACTATTTTGGATGTGTGTTTCAAAATTCAAGTTGTTTCTTAATATTTAATCAATCTTTCTACAAGACGTTGACAGAGCATGTCTTGATTTCTCTTTATGGAATCAGATCAGATTGATTGGTGTTATCTTTTCAGTAGATGCAAAAGTATAGAAACGGATGTAACAAGCGTGTGTTGCTTTAACGTATGTTAATTTACATAAGTACTTTCTTTACAAACAAGAAATTTACATTGACATTAAGCCAAAAATGAATCTAAAACGCATTCACGGGTCATATTGTTACCAAATGTTATTGTACGTCTATATGTGTGATTTTGAAATGGAGATGCCCGTACCAATGCAAACAAAAACAATTGAAAACCACAGGCTCTATTTATTGATTCTGCACATTAGAGACTGGTGACTGTGTTTTTCCTTGGGACAATATATTTTACTGTTACCCAGAAACCTATACATGCATGTTATTTATATGATCCTAATAAATCAACTTATACAGTCACATTTCTCATACAATCATATTGAGATTGTAACCTTTATAATAAACTTCTATATATACAAACTTAAGGCATCATGCATGGAAAATAATACCCTTGAGAAATTATATTCATTTTGATATCAAAGTATCTTTGCCGCCTTGCTAAACGAAAAAAAAAAAGAAAAAAGTCGATATTACTATGGATTTCATTTTCAGTTTTCCTATAAGAAACATAAAGATTGCATTCAAACTGTTATTCAACTGACCTCATTTAAAGAATATGGCGGCTACAACAAAGAAACAGAAATATTCCTTTTAAAAAATGCAGGCCTACACGGATATGCATGGATACCAATGTTACTTACACAAAGAAAAAATCCTGGTGATTTTAACATTAAAGATATTCTTTGGTCAAATTTCATATTTAAAAATACTTATAATTGATACACAGTCTCTTTGTAAATATAAAATGTATATATATAATATATTGTTTTAATTCAGATAAATAAGATATGTTGTGTTTAAAATTCTAAACACAATAGGTGGTTACAATATGAATATATAGTGTCATTAAAAACACAGGCAGATTTTTTTGTTGTTGTTTTTTTTTTAGAAAAGAACGCAGCTGCCAAAACACAATTTATTCATACTATTCAAACTGGACATATTTGGTAAGAATTATATAGCTTTCAATAAATTTCTGCGATAAAAATATTTCACGCAAGGATGAGCATAGTATATAAAATTATCAAGATCATTACATTAAAATGTTTAAAAGTTCTTAATGTTATCGATTTTAATCTTGATTCCTGCTTAAATTATCAAATATTTAATGCGGTTAGTATTGACATTAAAATAGACATAAAATAACATAAACGGTGACATGCCTCTATTGTTTTTATAATTAATGAAAGATGATGGTGGCCGAGTTCAGGTTGAGACCACTTATCGCGGTACAAATAGTTTAACTGTAAGTGATAGAAAAATGGTACTATATAAACACTTGACCATCCGTATTATTACTGTCTCGACGCCTTCTTTTCTTGATTACTTTAATATATATACCCATTTTAAGATGAAGACAAACACTGTGGCATTTCAATGTCTCTCGAAAAGGAATTAGAACAAACATGTTTATCTCATGTTGGGAGTAAAATAGCATACTTCAGACGTTTTATTAAATCTTTTGCGGTCAACAGTGGTAATCTGAACTTTAATGGCTACTTGATAGAATCAAATGATAGGATGATATTTGACTAAATGATGTATATTGTCTTTCAACAGTCAATAAACATATCTTAAATTATAATTGTAACGTATTTTCTTTTACGACAAGAACCAAATTTAGTTTTTATAGCTGCAACCCCTGTGAGAAAACTTCAAAGTTCGTATGTAGCTTTATAACAAATATAAACTCATCTCCTTGGGTTTTACTATCACTTGTTTATTTCAAGTACAGTTTGTGTACAAACTTTATTATTAGTATGATATCAATATTTTGTTAGATTTCCAACACAGTGGGAATCATATGGCGACTTGTCAGCTTTATTGGTGGAAGCATTATTTCAGGCACAAACTGCACCTGAGTAGTACAACGGACTTTCCATAGGCTAGTTGGATAGCTTCCTCATATGAATGAATCCGGTTCCTGTCGGGATACAAGCGGTAAAGGGCAGTTGGTATAACGATGTCAATCTAGGTCATTTCTTTACAACGAAGCATTAATTTGCAGGTATTCAAAATATGATTGCGGTCATGGTGATTTAGAAATTGGTACACCGCGGCTATTATTTACAATAACATTGGACTTAATACTAGTTGAAAGTAGTTCTACCACGTGGTTTTAGATGCAAACAAAAATAGAGTGTAATCCTTGATAAAGTAAGACAAAACTAGAAGGGTTTTTATCACAAAAACATATGTCTCCCAAAATATGAATGTTCACTCAGGTGAAGTTTCATGGAAATCCCACCAGTAGCTTGACCTGTGAAATCCCTACAAGATTTTTTTATTGACCTGTGAAATCCGTACAAGATTTTTTTATTTATAGCTCTGACGGCCATTTTGTGCAGCGAAGCGGAACCTGACGGTGATGTGCACAACTAGGGAGGGTACTGATCACCCCTTTTAAGTTTGGTTGAAATCCAACCTGTAGTTTGACCTGTGTTAAGGGCGGACAAACTTAATGCGGACGGACGGACAGACAGACGGCAAAGGCAGAAACGATCTCCAAAACATTTGGGAGACATAATTACAATTTACATACAAAAACTACAGTTAGTAACTGACAATATATACCATATTGCACCAACCAGGAAGGATAAATATATATACTGATGAAACCTTTGGATTAAACCCATGCGGGTTTTATTCATTCCATTTTCAGATGTAATCTAGTAAAATAAATTGATGTTTTCGGAAAAATGCGCCCACTTGAAAAAATGTATGTCAAATAGAATAAGCTTTTAAAATGAAAAAGCAAAATATATTTGAATATTCAAAATCTCACAATTGTCTTTGATCGTTTTTTTAGCCCTGCAAGTAACTGGCGGCACATTAAGGCTCATTTATGATACAAAACCTTTCCTCTTTCTTCATGATACAATAGCTTAATTTCAAAAAGAACGCACATGGAGATACAGATCATGTTAAATGAATATCATGTGAAGTAAGCAGCCGCACTGAATGTAAAATAGAAGCAAAGGTAAACAGTGATAATTTGTCTTCCATACGTGTATAATATTCTTATTCCGTCAACATTGCTTTTTTATGTAAATAGTATTTAAATGAATACAATCTAATGTTTTGAGAACAATTACATTGTGCATTTTCCCTTCTGAGAGTCTAATAAAATAAATAATTCAATCATCAATATGAAAGGTTTTATCTAAAATAATAAAAGGAGCATGGCTACATGTATGCATGTAATGCCAAACTCATAGAAGTGTAGGATTTGACTCCGGATCAAAAATAAAAATCTCAACTTCAACTAATTGTGAAATACGCATCAAATAGAGTAGTATCGAGTCAGAAATTGAGTTATACTGTATCTAGGTCAACATTTTGTCATGGAAGATATTTTTGTTCATTGCGGTTCAATTCCTCACTTTGATTGTGTAGACATATAACAAACATTCTTTTGTTTATGTAACTGGCCTATAATATAAACTTATCTTTTATTCAGTGACGGTTTATTTTCTGTTCTTTCCCGATTGTTGTCTCAAATATACTTTAGATTTGAAGATTGAGTATTTTTATAAGTCGGTACTTGATGTGGTATATTTCATTGCATTTCATCAAAATACTTAACAAAAACAGGTCTGTGATTTTCAAACATTTGTTTTTGTTTTAACTGTCATTCCTAGGTGTCTTTGCAAATTTATCAAATTGGATATAAAAAGGGCGTTCTGACATTTGCGATCAATGTAAAGCTTGCAAAATATATTGTCATCAACATATCGTTCGTGCATATATTATCATCAACATATCGTTTGTTGCATACATTATCATCAACGTATTGTTTGTTGAATATGTTGTCATTAACATATTGTTTGTTGCATATATTATCATCAACGTATCGTTTGTTGCTCACAGTATCATCAACGTATTGTTTGTTGAATATGTTGACATAAACATATTGTTTGTTGAATATATTGTCATCAACGCATCGTTTGTTGCATAAATTGTCATCAAAATATCGTTTGTTGAATATATTATCTTAAATATATTGTTTGTTGAATATGATGTCATTAATTAACATATTGTTGTATATATTATCATTCACATATGTTGTCATAAACATATCGTTGCTGAATATATTGTCATCAACAAATCGTTTGTTACATATATTGTCATCAAGATGTCGTTTGTTTTAAGTAATGTATCGTTATGTGTTTGCAACATATTTCAGAATTTTATTCGGCATTGGCTTAATTCACTCGAATGTATACTGCTGTATACTTAGAAATGAAAATAAAAATCAATTTCAAAGTATGTAATAGAATCTTTGAAAGAACATTTAAACAATTAATTTGCAAAATTGTGTTTGCTTTTTCTCAGCATAATACTCATATTTTCTTAATAGATTATATCACTGTTTCTAATTGTGTATACTTATATTGTAAACTTACCTTCTCACTTAAATCAATATTGCAAGAATATACACATCAATTACTGAGGTTTTTCGATCGACGTTTAAACATTAAACATTGTACTTCGTGTTAAAATTATATATAATATATTTATTTGTTTCATTGAATTCTGAATAGATTAAATACCTCCCGTTTATTATTTTGACTCTCACAAATGATAAAGAATTTATTTACATAGGAAAAAAACAATATCGTAAGAAACATAGGATATTATCCTTATTATAG
Source organism: Ruditapes philippinarum (assembly GCF_026571515.1). Taxonomy (NCBI): domain Eukaryota; kingdom Metazoa; phylum Mollusca; class Bivalvia; order Venerida; family Veneridae; genus Ruditapes; species Ruditapes philippinarum. Next base: position 30,014 of record NW_026865644.1, read on the forward strand.
TTAAAAACCAAACAATATCTTATGAAACATATGATATTGCCCTTATTTTTCGGTTTAATTATAGTTATATGATTTTTTTATATATTTTTGGGGGGAGGGGGGGGAGTACATTTACAATATTACGCATGTGGGATGTGATATGTATCAACGCTATGGTTTCAAACAAATTGTAACCATTTTCATAATATTTTATAGGACTTTGGTACTGAAACAGATATGTTTTTTTTATAAAGGAGTAAGAAATCATTGTAAACACACATGAGCAATACAAGATATAAAACATTTCAGCTGACTGTGCCTTTAAGAGATTGTATTCAGCAGCATTAATGTAATACATAACAAGTGAATTATATACATTGCAAATATAATAACAAGTGTGTGTTCTATTTAGGCAGAAAAAGGGAATTGTATTACTTGTTATAGTCGAACCAATACCGTTAGTTTTTGTAACTGTCCAATGATTGTTTAATTTCAATATTATCTAATTGTATCAAATACCGGTATATATTTCCACCTACGCTATAGATTGATTAACATTAATTGATTGAAACACTCTTAGACTTATAAATCATCAATAAGTCGAATAAACCTGTAATGCTATAAGTAATATATCTCTTTCTGATAGGTAAATCTTCCAGAAGAAAATTTCAAAATCGAAATCACCGTAGGCGTCGATGAATAAAAGCTATCCACTATTCTGTATATTGATATAAGTTGCCAATTTAACGTTCTATGACGTCTAAGAAAGTATGTAAATCATATTATGGCATAGTAAGCACTCTGATAAGTGGCATATGTTTTACATCGGAGTAAAACGGTTGTTTTCTTTGGGTTTTTTTCTATTATATTTTATAAAAACAGGAAAAAAGATGTGTTATTATTGACAATAATTAAATCATTTCAAATACCATAAAAAATTTACGGCATTTGTAGTTTACATTGGACTTAATAGTTCAATTTATGTTGTTTTCTAATGAAATAAAAAGTCAAAGCGTACAGTTTTTAGTTATATTCAATAGTTAATAATGGCCGAATGTAAAATGAAATATCCTATAATAAACAAGAGCTGTCGGTAGGACAGCACGCTCAACCTTTTTTTAAAAAACAAAGGGTTCAAATACAAAGAAATAGAGTTGATTGCCTTAGTGAAAATAGTAATTTGATTCAATGATTTATGTTATTTTATAATTAAACTTAACTATGGTGTGTTATTAAAGAATTTAAGATACTTGAGGAGATAAAAACAGACTGGTTTATCTCGGGGTTTTTTCAAATGTAAATAAGTAAAACATATTTTTAATGCATATTGAAATAATCAACCATACTGTTTCATGGTCAGACTTGAGGTAATGATACTGGTACTGGTAATGCAGTAGGAAAGCATTACTTTTCTTGAGAGTAATGCAATGTAATGATGCATACAAATTTGCATTACTTGTACTGGTACTGGAATGCAAAATTCAGGTAATGAAGGTGCATTACTATGCATTACTTTGCATTACTTCACCAAACCTACTACATCATATATGGTATCGATGATCCAAAGAACACAAGATAAAATTGTGATGGCCTTAATCAGTCAAATAAAATATAAAATCATGAAAATTCAATTTCCCCTCTCACTTATATGTCTGCACTGATTTAAAACATTAGTATCAATTGTAGCTTTTATTGTACTTGCAGGCATGTACATTGTTCAGTGTAGAATGGGGATTAAATATGAGTTTGAGTTCACCAATTCTACAGTTAAAATCAATTATTACCTACCGCCTCTTTTGTTAAAAGCGGTCTAGTAAATCACTTACCGACCGCTTAACAGGTCTGCAAATATATACCGACATGTTTTTGTTCTATTGTTCTCTATACAATAGAAAATTTGTGAAGTCGAGAAACTCGTGCATTACAGTAAACAATATTCACCGTAAAATAACGCTGAATTATGGGGGGGGGGGGTTAATGACCACTTTGAATAGGAAAAAGGGTCGATATATATTTTAAAGATTAATAGAAATAAATTAGTGCATACGGCTGTAAGGACCCTCATAACATATATTCCAGATAATTTGTGAGAAAAACGAACTGGGTTGAAGTTTTGTGTTTCGTCGATATTAATGAGTATAACAATGGACATTTAGCCTTTCTTTATAGTTTGCTTTTCGGTATGCCGAACTATATAGCTTAATAAGATTCTAGTTTTCGGTATTTATTTCCACAACTATGTCTGAATGTGCACAATCCTGCATTATTTTAACAATTCTGCATTATGGGATATATACGACGATTATATTATTGGTGCATATTAAATCAAAGTCAACTTCTGCATCTTTCTTTCCCAAAATATTACTTTCAGTGAGAGTATAGTTCATCTTAAGTATAAGACCGTTTTCCCCATTTTTCCCCAGTTATTTTTACATTACAATTTTAATTTTGTATACCAGTACCAAGAAAACGACTTGCGCTTCCATTCTAGGCCGCGTGCTCACATGCGGTCTTATAACGGATGATGCTAATTAAGAATTCACCGAACGAAAATTCTTCCAAACATGGATGAAATTCTAAGAACATTTAAAATCAGCATCATAAAAAACAACAACAACAAAACCCAACTTACATAACGTGTAACTACATGTATTACTAATATTTATTCATAGAACCCCGTCTTTTACTTTCCTTTGAATATATTGTATATTTAATTATATAAGAAATAGTCTGATCATCTATTACCATGAAATTTATTATATATTAAGATAAAGTTTTCCGTTTTTATGATAAGAAAACATTTTTATCTTCCTCAGTATTTGTTTACATTATTAATAATTATGTAATGTATTCATATATCAAAATAATGATCTTACCTTTCCCTACTCGACAAGTTCTGTTTTAATTTTCTGTGACTCAACTCAACAAGTACATTACCTGACCTAATTACATAATGAAACCCAACGAAAATCACGAGAATATTCAAATAACACCTGATTTGTGAACGAATGAATTACAAGAGCGTAGCGGATAGTATCTTTGCTTGGCTTTGGAATGCCTTTTTAAACATGATAAAGTACATAAATAATATGTTTCTTGTGAGTAATGTTAATAAATACTGAGCTAAAAACTGATGTATGGATAAAAAAACAAAAGTGCATGTAGGTAAAATAGTTACCGCACTCGGAATAGGTCTGCATAGTATTTACAGACCCGGTGGCCTTTTAAAAACCTCGATCGCTACGCTCTCTCGGTCTTCAAATCGCCACCCGGGTCTGTAAATATTATGCAGACCTATTCCTCGTACGGTAACTATTACTTATAGACCTGAATAAATTGAGTGAACACTAACCCAAGACCGTTACAATCTCATTATAATAGATGATATAGCGGAAGGTCTATATCATATACAGTGTCAGTTTTTGAGTCGGTTGTCATTGCTAAAAATAAGTTATATAAAATAGATTGGGCGGACCATTTTGTCTTAACTGACGATACAGATGGGAATTTTAAAGCAAAGTGCATGCATTGTTCTTCCATGATATCTGGTAGTCTGCACATCTCATCAAACTTTCTAAAGCATTTAAGGGTATGAACAAAATTCATTTTAATTTCATTCATATTTGATAGCATTGACTATTGTAACTGTATTGTAAATGACATGTAACCAATCTGATATTTTATACACATTTATGAAAAGCCCTGCTTCCATCCATAACCCTTTTTACTATTTGACACTTGACTTTGTTTGACCACTGGGCACATAAGCACATTTTTGGAGTTTTCATTGTTACATTATGTTGATCTACCTTGTGCCAGACTAATTATCACAAAATGCATAGTCACTATAACTGACTTAAAATACAATTATATGTAAATTCAGTTTGGTTGTATTTTTATTTAAAGGTAAAACACAGATATGAATATATTAAGAAATTTAATAATATATGTATACAAATGTACATACATGTAATTAGTTTGATTTTTTGTAAATATAAGCTACAAAACATCTGAGCTTGGCAAAAACAATTGTCTTATGCTCAAAAGTAATGGTAATGATATTGTATTACTTGGTCCAAGTAATATTAATGTACTGCATTACTTGCCCAAAATCAAGTAATGGTACTGATACTGCACCAAACCCCAATGTAATAGTAATGGCCCCAAGCCTGTTCATGTACAAAAGATATTCATCTTAAAGATTGTTTTTATTTCTTTTCGATTGTTGACCTACCTTTTAAATCTGTAAATATAGATGAGTTGTTTTTGTGGTTTTTTTTTAAATCAGAAAGCATCGACTTTACCGTCATATGTAAAGAACACCGGGTTGTTAACACTGATATATTTGTTAACAATAAAACGACAAAAAACACATCTGTAGATCAATTAAATGCATCGTTCAAGATAAAGGAGATAAAGGGTCGGAGATGAACTCCGTAAGTGCAATTGATTTTAGTAAAGGTAAATGTCAAATATTTACCATGAATGTATGAAAATTACGGTTGCTTAATCCAAAAATGAAATAAGTGTACATGTTGTTTTGAACTATTTTTGGAAATAATAACAAAATAACAGCGACACTCAAAGAACAAATCAAAACATATTCACATGTTTAATTTTCTTATTGTCTTTCTCCATTGCCGAGCGGCCAAAGTCATTTGCATCTAACCGCTGTGGGTTCGAATCTCTCCAGAGACTGGATTTTTTTCATGTGAGGGAGCTATTCAGCTAGCTTACGAAACGCTAGTGGTTCTATTTGGGTGCCCGTCCTGCCTGAATTAATGGATTTAGGGACAGCTGGGGTCTTCCTCCACCAGTACAGCTGGAAAATTGCCGCCATATGACCTGTACTGTGTTGGTGCGACGTAAAATCCAACACAAAAGTAATCGCATGAATTAATAGCTTATTGATTGACTTTCTATCTGATCTACAGCTCTTAAGTTTATTCATTCAACTTTATAACATTCTCTGCTGTAAAACGATTGTTATTTTCTCGGATAAGGTTCCCAAGCGTATTGATATTGTAATATGTGTTTTGACTCGGAAAGACCTTTGAATAACTTTAAGGATGGTCTCAGTAAAAAGGGGAAATCAACTGAAAGCTAACATGAAACCATAATTTAAAGTAAGTAAACATTGCTGAAAGTGAAAATTACTAACATTATCCGCATGCTTAATGAAAAGGAATTAAAAGGAAATTAAGTGTTAAAGTTAGCCCTAGAGATGTGCGAAAGCATTCAAAAGCATAATTATCTATAACAAATCTGAAATGACAGATACGTGTAAGATAAATATATGTGTTGACCTATACATGTACTGTACTTCTACGTTTTGTATTCTTTATTTTTATGTTGAGAAATAATAAGTTTAATTTCATTTGCATATATATTAAGTTATATATTAAGTGTATAATGTCAATTAAGGATAAAAGCTTAAAACATAAGTTACAATAAAATGTAAAACATTGTGAGAAAAGATCAAACAATGAAAATAACCAATGCAAGACAAAACATCAAAATAAACGGAAGTGACATCAACTAAATGTACTTTATTAAGCAATACAGTACATTGTTTCATTACAAGTAAGCATGCAAGATAAAATCAAAATTATGATTAGCATACAAAGAACAACAAAACAAAATGAAACATATAAATCGGTTTGGTAGGTTGTTCTTCAACGAATGATCAATGATAGTGCATCTCTTACACCACTAAAAAGAAGTAAATTATAGAACACTCAAAGCTAACTCGGCAACGATTAACAAAGGCCTACAGTCTTTAAATGTTGTTTTGTAATTTATAAAAGACTAATTTATTGGCAAGAATCAATACAAGTTAGTCTACTAAAATATGGTTTGCATACGAAAATATCATCCTTTAATTGATACGCTGAAAGTTGTAAACAATACCAGATAGATCTAGTACAACCACGTTTTTATCACAGAATATTTCGACCCAAGCTTATTTAATTAAAAGAAAAGATAAATTTGTATCTAAATGCGGTTACAAGTTTCAATTATAATATATTCGTATTCTAAAAGGACATTTTACAAGTAACCATTTTGGATGTGAGTTTCAAAATTCAAGTTTTTCTTAATATTTAATCAATCTTTCTACAAGACGTTGACAGAGCATGTCTTGATTTCTCTTTATGGAATCAAATCAGATTGATTGGTGTTATCTTTTCAGTAGATGCAAAAGTATAGAAACGGATGTAACAAGCGTGTGTTGCTTTAACGTATGTTAATTTACATAAGTACTTTCTTTACAAACAAGAAATTTACATTGACATTAAGCCAAAAATGAATCTAAAACGCATTCAAGGGTAACATTGTTACCAGATGTTATTGTACGTCTATATGTGCGCTTTTGAAGTGGAGATGCCCGTAGCAATGCACACATAAACAAATGAAAACATTGAGTCTGCACATTAGAGAAAGTAAATAAATAACAACACTGGTAACTGTGTTTTCCTTGGGATGATATTTGTAATTATCGCATGGTTTGGAACTTTTTCTTCTATCTTACTAACCAATTATACTCAGTACACTTTTCAATTGTTTTGATATATAGCTGTACAGTTTTTCATTGATTCATATATGAAAAAAAAACTCAACTGCTTTATAGCTGAGTCTTTTAGAGTCTTTTCGCACCTTGTATATATCAGTATAGTTTTTTCGGGGGCAGCGGTAACGAACATTCCCAAGTAGCAAAAAATTAAATAAGTAAGGACATATAATTATGCAACTGCTGGAATCATAAGGTACATTTGCTGAATGAAGTATTTTCACGTATATATATAGCCCTTACATTTTGAATCCGAATAACTTTCTCCTCAGACTATCAGTTTACAATCCGTCTCTATTATTGGACGTTGTTTTAAGTTTTCAATATTATATATAACTGTAAGGTAGCTTACGACATCAATAGCTGGTATTGGTTCATATTATATAAGAGTGAGAAGAAGAAAAAGTAAAAGGGCACAATAGAGAGAAATGCACGTATTTTTTTCTGATTTCTATTACAAAAAAATTAAAATGCGATAAATCAGTTATAGTATATGAAACTCGTTTGTTACGGTTACGGGGTTATAACAATGGCTGGAGCGACATCACGGGATGTTTCTGCAAAAGAATTGTCTCAGCCTAACGGCCTCAACATTTTTTTAGCAGAAACACCCCTTGATGTCGCCCCAGTTAGTGTTTTATCCTCGTAACTAACTCGTTTCATATACTATAACTATTACCCGTTACCCACAAACCTATACATGCATGTTATTTATATGATACTAATAAATCAACATATACAGTCACATTTCTCATACAATCATATTGAGACAGAATTTTTTACAATAAACTTCTATATATACAAACTTGAGGCATCATGCATGGAAAATAATTCCCGTGAGAGATTATATTCATTTTGCTATCAAAGTATTTCTGCCGCCTTGCTGAACCAAAAAAAGTCGATATTTCTATGAATTTCAATTTCAGTTTTCCTATAGGAAACATAAAGATTGCATTAGTTATTTAACTGACCTCAATTAAAGAATTTGGCGGTTACAACAAAGCTTAAGAAACATAAATGCTCCTTTTAAAAAGTTCAGTCGTACACGGATATGCATATATACCAATGTAACGTACACAAAGGAAAGTCCTGGTGTTTTAACATTAAAAAAATATCTAATAACATTACATAGTTTAAAAGTTCTGAATGTTATTCATTTCAATCCTTATTCTCTTTATTCCTCTAAAATTATCAATTGTATAATGCGGTAAATATTGACATCAAAATAAAACATCAAATAACACAAGCGCTGATATTCCTCTATTGTTTTTATTATTATTGAAAGATGATGGTGGCCGCCACTTATCGCGGTACAAACAGTTTTACTATAAGTGATAGAAAAAGGGGTACTATACAAATACTTGACCATCCGTATTATTACTGTCTCGACGCCTTCTTTCCTTGATTACTTTAATATATATACCCATTTTAAGATGAAGACAAACACTGTGGCATTTTAATGTCTCTCGAAAAGCAATTAGAACAAACATGGTTATCTCATGTTGGAGTAAAATAGCATACTTCAGACATTTTATTTCATCTTTTACGGTCAACAGTGGTAATAAGTACTTTGATGGCTACTTGATAGAATCAAATAATAGTATGATATTTAACAAAATGTTGTATATTGTCTTTCAACAGTCAATAAACATATCTTAACTTAAAATTGTAACGTATTTTCTTTTACGACAAGAACCAAATTTAGTTTTTATAGCTGCAACCCCTGTGAGAAAACTTGAAAGTTCGTATATAAAATCATCACCTTTCATCACTTGTTTATTTAAAGTACGGTTGTCCCGTGAACGTTGCCTTTGCCTTGTTGATCTTTATTCTTGTTTGTTTGTGTACTTTGATTTAATTTCTAAATTCAATAGTGATTTAAAAACTCTTCTGCGACAAGGGATAAGCCAGCCTGGTTTTTATGGCGATGTGATTTACAAACTTCGTAAGATTTTGGGTCATGGTAACTTTTCTGCTGTTTTTACTAAAATCATTAAACGTTTTATTAAAAGAGGTTATGACCCTACTATTTTAAGACATACTGCATGTTTAGTGTTCAACCCTTTTACAGTTGAACACTACGCTTTCCTCTTTTGATTGCATCTGACGGACCAAGTGGGAGACTCTATGATGGATAGTTCGTAAAGCCCTTTGGGACTGAATTGTCTTAATGTTCGTCGGGCCCTTGTAGGTGATTTTCTTGTTGCTCTGTCTTCCTTTAGGACATTGAGTACTTTTGTTATGGTCATTGGGTTTACTTTTATATGTTTCTACATGATCATTTTAGTGTTTTACTTATTTAACCTTTTGTAACCATGACAACTGTTAGAATTTCACTTGGCGGGGATTCATTTTATTTACACTGTCTCGTTTATAGGAACATGGTGGGGCTAAGAGCGAGGTTTGGTGCACCATAAACCGGTTTAAACTCCCCAGCAGTCATAATTATGCTGCTGACCGTTCCAGGGCGGCGCCCCACTCTGTTCCTCAGATGTATGTCTATGTTGTTTCATACTGTTTTGGTGACACTTTTGCTTGTGTCCCTTGTTGTTTTCTCGTCTACGGTAATTATCTTCCCCATTACCTCTAGATTTTATTTCTTTGATTAACCCCCATCCCCCGGTCTCCTGTCCCCTTCCCCTTTGTAGGCCTTTTATTATTTTCTTTAAATTCCTACTCAGTTATAAATTATTATTATTTTCTTTGAATTCCTAATCAGTTATAAATTATTTATCATTTAATGTTTAACCTGTCCGTGCTCTGTCTTTGCCCTGTCCGTGCTCTGTCTTTGCCCTGTCCTGTTTTTGTTTGGGGTCCGCCTGGGCTCCTTGCCATTGGTTCTTGTTGCTGGGTCATATGGGGGTTGCGTTCATTGAACGCCGCCTTTCCTTGTTGATATAATGCTTCAGACACAAACTGCACTTTCCGTAGGCTAGTTGGATAGCTTCCTCATATGAATGAATCTGGTTCCTGTCGGGATACAAGCGGTAAAGGGCAGTTGGTATAATGATGTCAATTTAACAACTTACAACTAACATTAATTTGCATGTATTCAAAAAAATGATTGCGGTCATGGTGATTTAACCATCGGCACACCTCGGCTATTTTTTATGATAACCTCGGACTTGATACTAGTTGAAAGTAGTTCTACCACGTGGTTTAAGATGTAAAAAAAATAGTGTAATCCTTGATAATGTAAAACAGAACTAGAAGGGTTTTTATCACAAAAACATATGTCTCCGAAAACTATGTATGGTCACTCATGTGAAGTTTCATAGAAATCCCACCAGTAGCTTGACCTGTGAAAGCCTATGTATGGTCACATTGAAATCCCACCAGTAGATTGACCTGTGAAAGCCGTACAAATTTTTTTTATTTATAGCTCTGACGGCCATTTTGTGACGGTGGTGTGCATAACTAGGGAGGGTACTGATCACTCCTTTTAAGTTTAGTTGAAATCCCACCAGTAGTTTGACCTGTGAAGGGTGGACAAGCTTAACGGACGGACGGACAGACGGCAAAGGCAAAAACAATATGTCTCCAAACAATTTCGGAGACATAATTAAGTTGTAGAAAAACAACCTACGACAGTACTGTGCTGTTAAAATTTGTGTTTCGCAATTATTTTTGAGAGCAGACAGTAGAGAATGTTGTCAAATTTTGTTATGACAATTTTCCATAATGTCATAACGTTTTCTATTACTATGCAAATCTTAGTTCCGTTGATATAACAGAACATTTCCCAATTATTGTCTGCGAATCAGATTAACATGTCAATATCAAGATTACATAAATAATCTGCATATAGTTACCTCTCCTTTTATCGTTTATCATCAGCACATGATTGTTTGAATTACAAGATAAAAAACGATCTTAGACAACAAAGATACAAAACATATGTAAAAGACTCAGAGCAATATTGTCTTATATCACGTTCTTTCCTTCATAGTGCATCAATTATAAGATTTTCTTTTAACGAAGCTTATCAGTTATTAGAAAGTTCGATTGTTTATTATTTTCTAATTCTTTTATTAAACATTATATTCAGCAGTGTACCAGATTAATGTTAAATTTGATATCGTATTATAGTACAAGATTTTATCTACCTATAGCAATCAATTATTGATCAAAATAACCTGGAATGCTTGGATACGTTTGTCTGTCTTTAAGGTATTAGCCCAAACTACTGATAAAAAGTTGATTACATTGATTTAAATTGTAGTCACCCGTGTGATAAGAACCACGTTTAAAATTATAAACCACAAACAATCCAATCACTGATTTGTCTTCGGCCTCCTTGCAGAGATCTATATACGAGGGGCGGTCATTATGTATTATCCCTCCCATTAAAACTGTTCGGGGAACTCGTAAAACCCGTGCAAAGTTATACACTATTAAAGTTCAATATATTAGCTTTCCAACGGTATATTACAAACCATACCCGTTATTTCTAACACAATTTAAACTAGGTCTGAAAGTACAATTCACGAGTAACGGAGTAAAACAGATGACAAATAAACGTGCTGAGAAACAGGAACTAATGAGCACTTATATTCAAACTCGTCTAAATTTGGACTAAGTAGGAAGGTTATATATTTTAAAGTGTGCCGAGTTTATGGATAATCTGAGATTGCATACTGAACAGTTGCGCGATGAATTTCAAAACAAGCAAATTCGTTGAATTGATATCCCCCGCCGAGTACTGGTTATTATTAACACAACAACTGAAGACATAAGGCTTTATTTATATATTAATCATGGCATAAACAGTAATATTCTTTGAACTTGATAAATATTCAGGGCAATAACAGACTCAGAGCCATAACTTTGTGTTAAATAGTAATAATCTGGAAATGCCAATGAGATGTATGCATACTACATAACTAATCAAGGGCCATAAATCTGAGTTATAAGTATCTGACTGGAACAAGGCGACTATATGCATATCTCCTCTTAGTATCCCATAAAGTTTCATTGAATTCCAGCCAGTAGTAACAGAGAAGTAGCAAGGAAACAAATATTTTTCTATATGGATACTGCATAACTAATCAAGGGCCATAACTCTGAGGTAAAGTGTCTGACCGGAACAAGCCCACGATATGCGCATCTCCTCTTGGTATTGAAGGTTCCAATAAAGTTTCGTTGAATTCCAGCCAGTAGTTGCAGAGAACTACTCCGGAAACGATTTTTACTCAATATGCATATTGCATAACTAATCAAGGGCCATAACTCTGAGTTAAAGTGTCTGACCGGAACAAGCCGATGATATGCGCATCTCCTCTTGGTATTGAAGGTTCTTATAAAGTTTCGTTGAATTCCAGTCAGTAGTTGCAGAGAAGTAGCGCAGAAACGATTTTTACTCCACATGCATACTGCATAATTAATCAAGGGCCATAACTCTGAGTTAAAGTGTCTGACCGGAACAAGCCGATGATATGCGCATCTCCTGTTGGTATTGATGATTCCCATAAAGTTTCGTTGAATTCCAGCCAGTAGTTGCAGAGAAGTAGTGCGGAAACAATTTTTACTCTATATGCATACCAAATAACTAATCAAGGGCCATAACTCTGAGTTAAAGTGTCGGACCGGAACAAGCCGACGATATGCGCATCTCCTCTTGATATTGATGATTCCCATAAAGTTTCGTTGAATTCCAGCCAGTAGTTGCAGAGAACTACTCCGGAAACGATTTTTACTCTATATGCATACAACATAACTAATCAAGGGCCATAACTCTGAGTTAAAGGGTCGGACCGGAACAAGCCGACGATATGCGCATCTCCTCTTGATATTGATAATTCCCATAAAGTTTCGTTGAATTCCAGCCAGTAGTTGCAGAGAACTACTCCGGAAACGAAATTCGGAAGGACAGATGGACGGACGGACGGAAGGACGAACGGACAACGCCAAAACTATATCCCCCTCCCGATTCCATGCTGGTCGCAACGCATTACGTTGGTTTTGTCGTGACGCGGTTCATATACGAGGGTCGATCAATATATTCGTGGACACTAATAATAACTTAATAATTAATCAATATATTTTAAAGAATTTTCGCTATTTTGGAGAAGAATTTAATGCAATTTCGAATATATTGTGATTTTCATTTTTTTTCTCTCATTTTGTATATTATATTTATTGCCATAGCAACCCTTTGCCGTACGAACGCCGCAGCTTAAAACAGTTATAACTTACCATTTTAAAATACTAAAAAATTGTCCTTATTTTAGCGCGCTTCTTTATAATACGAAAATGACGTCAACGTTGTTTCATAACGTATATAGAACATTTGAAAAAAACAAGCGTCGCTACGATTTATATTGTTTATTAGAGATGTCAATGGAGACAGGGGTGTGTACGTCAGAGAGGAGCGCAACGTTGTTGGAGCAGAGGGCAGTAATTAATTTCTGTGTAAATCTTGGTATGGCGCCACAGCAGACTAAAGAAGATATGGAAATTGCATCTGGAACAAAAAACGTGTCTCGTTCCTTAGTTTATAAGTGGCACAAACGCTTTCGTGAGGGTAGAGAAGAACTTCAGGATGATAAGAGATGCGGCAGACCAATCGAAACTTGTTGCGATACGAACGTTTTGAGAGTGAAATCGGCAGTCAACGAGGATAGGATAACAATTCGAGAAATTAGCGATATGCTGTGCTTAAGTTATGGATCTGTTCAGAAGATATTGACTGTAGACCTAGCTATGCGAGATGGGCACCGCGTTTTTTAACGGCGGACGAGATGGCAACAAGAGTTGCTCACAGCCAGCGGTTCCTGAAACGGTACAGACGGCAAGGACAGCAATTCCTTGATAGAATTATCAAGACTGACGAAACTTGGCTATATTATTAAGATCCAGAAACGAAACAACAGAGTAGCCAGTGGAAGAACACAGATTCCCCGCCGCCGAAGAAAGCTCGAGCCAGTAGATCGATGGGCAAACATATGTTTATTTTGTTTTTCGACAGTCAAGGTCTTCGGTCACTCGCAGGTAGTAAGAAAAAAATTAATATGCGTATATATAAAATATAATGTAATCTTAATAATATAAATATTATATATGAATAACAAAATAAAAAGTATTAAAGTAGTTATACAAATCACGCAACATTTGTGCAAACAATTGGTGTTTTTGCTATTTCAGGTTATCCGCCGGAACCTGCTTGCGGCGATACGGAAAAAACGCCCGGATGTGTACGCGAACTTGGAAAATATAATTCTTTACCAAGATAATGCTCCAAGCCACCGAGCCGTGGAGACCCAGACCACCATCACCATCCAGCTAGGGGCCGAGGTCTCGGAACATCCGCCTTACTCTCTGAATCTTGCCCCTTTGCGTTGTTTCCAATATTGAAGGCAGAGTTAAAGGGACACAAGTTTACCGGGTTCCATTATTTACAGTCCAGGGCATTGTCTGTGTTGCGTTCATTTGATAATTCCTTTTATAAGAACATTTTTAGTCAGTGGGTGCACAGTAGAAGTTGGTGGTGTGTTTTTTGTGAAGATGTAACGCTGAGGTCACGACGTAACGTAAGCTGCATATGAGCTGCGGCGATCAGCTATACATGTTTTTTTAAAAACGTTTTTTTCGGATAAAATATACTGATTATTTATCTGAAACTTACACATGAAATTGATAAATCATTGAATAAAAGTCCAATATTATCATATTTATTTTTCTTCAATGAAAATATAATTTAATTAGTGTGTCCACGAATATATTGATTTTTTTGTTTGTTTGGATTTTTACGGCACGTGAACACATAACTGGCCATATCGTGCCGAATGCTTAGGCTTAAAATGTTATGTTAAACATTGTAAATGACAATGAAAATGAGCCAATTAGATCCTAGAATACAAGTTTATCTCTTTCAAATAATCGATGATGTTTTTTGTTGGAATTGTTTTGAAGAGTACCTTGAGTGAATTTACACAATAAAATCTATTACGGGCCTGTGGGAAATCATGACATTCAAGAAGAAAATGCTTGACAGTAAAATTTTCATTACAAGCTACACATAAAACGGCATTAGATGAAATTCTAATTGCATATTGAAATGATAGCTTTTTTTGACGAAGATGAAGCGATGGTTCCCCAGCTTCCGTATATAGACTTTCTACAGGTGAGGTGCGAAATGCACCTAAAGCTAAACGTAAACCCTGGTGATGTATGGTATCTAGCATTTGAAGATATGATTTTCTTGCAGACCCATATACTACAGAACCATAATCTAATTTTGATCGGATAAGACTTCCGTATAATTTCAGTAATGTGGAAGAATTTGATCCCCAATTTGTACTTGATAAAACCTTTAGTAAATTTAAAGCTTTAAGGCATTTAGTTTTCATATGTTTAATATGTGGTATAAAAGAAAGTTTTTATCAAATAACACTGCATATACAGTTGCTGATATATTGGTAACCCAGGTGTTTTTTAAATTTGGTTTTCCAAGTCAAATTCATACCGATCAAGGGAGAGAATTCAAGTCACATCTTTTCTCTCATATTTGTAGTCTTTTGGGTATAGATAAGCATTAATCACAACAAAATTACATAAGAATTGCAAACTCGGTTTGATTGAGTCTGTACATGAGGAATACTGAATAAGTGCAACATCCATCACGCCCCCTATCACCGGCTTGAGCGGTACTCAATTATCAACCCTTAATAGTGCTGGGTCCGAAGGACCAGAAAAAGACTCGAACTTGTCCGTACAATCCAAAATCGGTTGGATTAATTGAGCGCGCTAATAAAAATGTGATTCAAATGTTGAAATCTTTTGTTTCTAAGGAACAATCTGACTGGGATGGCCATTTACCACATGTGATGTCAGTTTACAGATCAACTGAACAAAGCAGTACTGGTTGTAGCCCAAATCATTTGATGCTAGGTCGTGATGTTGATAGCCCTATAGATCTTATGATGGGTCCTCCTTCAGGTCAATCTGAAACAGAATGCCCACGTGAATATGTAGAATGGGTCAAACTTGCTCTAAGACAATGATATTCGTTTGTACATAGTAACTTAGGAATTTCTGCAAGCGGACAGAAACGTTACTATGATCCCATACAATTTTCTGAAGGTAATTTGGTCTGGAGATGGTATCCTCCTACTGCTAACCAGAAATTAGGTCAAGGCTGGATAGGTCCATATTTAGTTTTGGCTAAGATAACAAACTTGACATAAAAAATACCATCAATCATAGTGCATGTAGATCATTTAAAACCCTTTGAAGGGAAAGAAATTCCTGTTGATTGGACAAAACAAATCAATTTTCATGAAGAGCAAAACAAAATTAAAGTTAAAGAATCTCACAATGCCAGTTCGGACTCTGAACTTCAAACACAATTAAATTCTTGTACACCTAAAATTGTTCCATTTGCTCCACGATCTAGGAGAAAAAGAAAGAAAAATCAAACCACAAGAAATATATTCACCTTAATTTCAAAAATAAATAAATCATGAGTCATAGTTTTTATTTATTACGTTGATAAACCTATATAATGTTTATCATATTCTGTTATAAACATTGATTTTATGTAACATATTTCAAATGTTCAAAGGGAGATAACAATTCTGTACATATTTTAATAGCTCAAAAGAGTTGTCCTTCTTTGATTTTGTATTATGAACATTAGTTCCTAATATTGATAATGTTAATAAGTGTGTTTAATCCTTGATATTAAATCATTCTATTCAAATTAAGATTGCATTAGAGTAATGCATCTAATTTATAAGCATGTAAATAAGTGATATTTTATATTTAAGGTATTAGGACCCTAATGGGCACTACCAGGAACTAAAGAATTGACATCATAGGTCAGATGTACACCTTAAAGTACACCTGTATGCAAAATTTAAACAAAGTTTACCGTACGAAAATCAAGTTATGGCCACTTTTCTGAACTCAAGCTAGGATGTTATGAGGGCCCTTTTTTAGAAATGAGGAACCTTTAAATAATCTGCAATAACATTCTAATGAAAAATGTTTTCCCATGAATTTTTGGTAAGAAACAAATAGTACCATTCAGCTAACAATCCACATAAGCAAAATTATGGTTTCTACTTAAAATTTATGAAATCTGTATAAAAATGTTACCCTACCCCACCCATTTTTACCTCATGTCTGACCATTTTTCTACTTTAGGAGCCTAATTAAAAAAATTCTTAAAATTTACCCAAATGAGTGCCTGTTTTCAAAGTTTCCCTAAATTTTTAAAAAAGTATATTGGTTGATCTTGTAAAATATGAAATACTTTTACCGTCTAGTTTTGATTATATTACACTTTGAAAATATCAGGTACCATATTTATTACTAGATTTAGCATAATTTAGCCAATAAATACCTATATAAATTAAAAATTCAAAATTAAACACTTTTTTCTTTCCATATGGGACATGAGAGATACATAAATAATGTTAAAAGAAAAAAAGAAAGAAAAAAAAAGTTGACCCTTCTGGGGATTGAACCCATGGCCCTCATTTTCAATGTAGTTAACAGTAATTCTAGCCAATTTGAATACTCTTCAAAGCGGAGGTAATGCATTAGGGTGCTAATACCTTAATGTGAAATTATCTATTATTTGTATAATTATGATCTATATCTCTGGTCATTATAAAATATATAAGGAAAAGTTTTGAGATAATTCATAGAATTAAGTTGTTTAAAGGAATGAATTGTTCTTGATTCTACAGCAAAATGACTCAAGCTCAATTGAGACTACTTGATTCTCAAAGACCATTATGGCCATGTGAGGGAGACACTTGGGAGGGAGAGGGAGAGAGAGAGACGAAGACAAATAGACAGAGAAGAGAGAAGAAAAGCGCAGAACGAATTGGCTGAGTTGTATTTTGAGAGGGCGGTTGAGTAAGATTAGGACGATCGTTATATTGAAATATGATTAATAATAATGTTTGTTTTTATTTCTTTGATTAACCCCCCCCCCCCCCCCTTCCCCCGGTCTCCTGTCCCCTTCCCCTCTGTGGGCCTATTATTATTTTCTTTGAATTCCTAATCAGTTACAAATTATTTATCATTTATTGATTAACGTGTCATTGCCCTGTCCTTTTTATGTTTGGGGTCCGCCTGGGCTCCTTGCCATTGGTTCTTGTTGCTGGGTCATATGGGGGTTGCGTTCATTGAACGCCGCCTTTCCTTGTTGATCTTGTTTTTCATATTTTGTTATATAAATAACAGATAAATGCCTTTTTGCCTCTAAGTTGTTTTTTTGAAACTACATTATTTATCAATCAACACTAGTATATTCTATTTCAATTAAATTATCTGTTTATGATATTGAATTCAAATATTAGATATTAGCTACATATTGTCGTATTTAAGCATTCACAAAAATGAAACGATTTTCTAGTACATTTTTCATCAAGTTCTATTTTGAGAACTATAACATTGAATATTAAACAGATTTGACATATACTATATATTTTTGCATAAGAAGTATATTTCATTTTAAAATATTAAATTTACTGTCTGCTGTAAGACCATGTATCATTAAACTTTTTGATTTTGTTGTTAAGTATGATACAAATTATCATTAGCATAATAATTAATGGTGTTGCAGAATTTTTATATTAAGGTAGATGCTAAAAAGAAATTTCTGCCATTCTTTTGCATTGTAAATCTTAAATATTTATAAGGGAGGAATGTAATAGGATGACATTTTATTAACTTACTTTTCCACGAATCACTTGATATTGCATTCCCATATTTCCCTTCATGGAGGCATCCATTTTGAGTCTCTTACCAAGCGTCAAATAAAAGAAATGATTTGATTGGTCAATATTGATAGTAATTAACGAATCGGTTTCTAGATTTTATTAGTCATCGTTATCCAATCAGTTGTAATTCTATTGTTTGCCGAATGAATAAATAGCCGAGCTTTACTATTGACAAGCAGTTGGGTGCTGCACCACTTTGGTCAGTACAATAAGGCTCAAGCTTTTACATTTAACTAAAATAGAGAAAATAAGAATTCCTAACGAAAGCCCAACACGGCAATATTGAAAATGTTGAAGGCTCGGTTTGATTGAGCTTGTTCATGGACGGTACTGTAAAGAGCAAACTACCGTCCACGCCCGCTAGCACCGGTTTAAGCAGAATTCAACATTTAGCATGAACTGGTACAATTTTGAAACATCCGCATTCGGTCTTGAAGCAAACACTACAAAGTGTAAATTTAAATCGACTGCCTTGTCATTCAATACAATTTAGCCAAATACTTATAAATCTTTTCTTTAAATAATTTGTTTGTTTGTTTTGGGTTTTACGTCACATCGACACAGTATAGGTCATATCGCGACGTTCCAGCTTTACTTGTGGAGGAAGACCTCAGGTGCCCTTCCGTGCATTATTTCAGGCACGAAATGGCACCTGAGTAGAACCGCCGACGTTCCGTAGGCTAGCTGGATTAAATAATTTGATTAGTTATCTCTTATATAAATATATATATATATAGTTTTGTGAAAAATATTTACATCTACAAAATGCCTTTCAAAAACACTGGATCCCAAGAAGGATACAAGAACGTGGAAAGAATAACAATAAATTTGGATAAAATAAACGTTAATACAGTGCTAAAGTATAAATACTCAAGTACTTTCGGCGTATAATGTCTTCATCAGGGGTGTATAACATGTATAATGTGCACACAATAGAGCACAAAATCTCAATACGTGTGTACTCACCGTAGGGAACGTGTTACAGTATCGCGTTTTTCGGTTACAGTATAGAATTTTCAAGATGGAGGATTATTTGTTGGGAAGAGAGGCAGGTGATTTTTATTCCGGTCCATACTACAAGTAGTTTAGTTTCTAAAAGATGTTTTTGTGCTTTGCTTGTAAGGAACAGAATCCGGTATCTAGTCATATATTTCTTTAGACCCTGCATCGCAGGTTTGTCGCTATATTGTCTCATAAATATGCAGATTTGACAGTTTGAAAATTTGAATCGAGAGACCAATGCATTTTTCTGCAATTCCGACATTATTTATGCATGCCAAGAAAAAGTAAATCTGCAAAACGTTAGTCTTTTATGTTAGGAAACGTTTACAAAAATAAATGACCAGTTGAACCTATTTTCCTGTTGGTAAAATGCGTTTGAAAAAATAAACAATGTTACAGTATAGAGCGAGGTAATTTGTGTAGGGTTACAGCATAGACCAAGCGATTTGTATCCGATTTTGTTACAGTTTATACCCAGATTTCGGTTACAGTTTAGACGTTTTTTTTTCTATATAATTATACTAGGTAAAATGTATGAATGTTACATAGACTTTTAAATCTCTGTGAGCTTATTGGCCCGATGGCTATTCGTCCGTCTGTCGTACACATGCTTGTGCAATCTCAACCGCTCAATAACTACTTGAATAAATGTGATGAAATTTACATGACTTTCTACCAATTAAGTTGTTCAAATGGTTTCGGTTGCAATCGGGGATACGAAAACCCAAAACATAGATTTTGAAACCCAAAACATAGATTTTGAAAAAAGGCAATGTTTAAAGACCCTTCTCATCTCGAACCAAAAGCATTCAAATCAAATCATGATCATGGCGTCATTTCGAATGCTTCTTTGTTGAAGTTACGATTATTTTGTCATTGTTAAATAAAAAGCCGTTTTTTTTTATTTCAGACATCCTGTATAACAGTTTTCATGTTTCTGAAAAAGAAAATAATATTGAAAGTTATAGAGTATAAATTAAGGTCAGACAATTACAATATCTTCTCTAGTGAGCCTGATGGTGGTACATAATAGTGGCAGAGTCGGGATAAGGCCGTCGACTTCAAATCATCCTTCATTTACTGCTGTAGTTGAAATCCAATCATGACTTTGGATTCTTTGTATGTGAGGAATCTATCAAGCTAATTTACAGAAGTTCGGTGGTTCTAGTCAGGCGCTCGTGTCTGAAATGTTTCACAAAGGGTATCTTGGGTCTTTCTTTACACTAAAGCAGGAATGTTTTCACATGACCTCAGTGTCGTTGAAACTTAAAATACAAGAAAGCCAAACGTAACAAAATAGAGTTAAACAGAATCGCTAAAGAAATTCCAACACAACAAAATTGAAAATGTTCATAAACCCTTTTAAATACTTACAAAATACATTTTTGGTAGATGGAAACTCCAACTTAAAATAGAATTTAAGGTTGCAGTATTGCTCATTTAAATACTGTTTAATCATTCCTAGGGTATTGCCTGCTTGTTAATTGTGTCTTTTGACAGCCTATCTATGGTATGCAGGCTTCATAACCCCCGATCCCCTCTCAAAATTTCATTTTGTTTAGTTTCACTCGGGGGGGGGGGGGTAATATGCCGCTTTTCATAGAATGGCAATAACGTGTCACATTGAAGGTTCCATGATAACCGCCATATGAACACATCCACAGATGTTAAAAAGTCTGAAGTGTACCAGTTTATGTTTAATGTGAATTCTGCTGAAGCCGGTGCTAGGAGGCGTGAACGGTAGCTCGCAGTTACCACTACCGTCCATGAACAGGTTTAGTCAAACTGAGCCTGCAACATTTTCATGTTTTCCTTGTTGGACTTCTGTTAAGGATTCTTTTTTTTCTATTTTATTACTAAAAGGCATTATTATAATGTATAATGAAATATGATAAACAAGATCAACAAGGAAAGGCGGCGTTCAATGAACGCAACCCCCATATGACCCAGCAACAAGAACCAACGGCAAGGAGCCCAGGCGGACCCCAAACATAAAAAGGACAGGGCAACGACCCGTTAATCATTAAATGATAAATAATTTGTAACTGATTAGGAATTCAAAGAATTATAATGAAATCAAGCAATAATCTTTCTTCTCTCATAACAATTCGATAAAAGTTACTGTTGTTGTCGTGAAAACAGTCCTTACTTAGGACATTACTTGTTCTGCAAAAAGTCTCAATCTGAAACTTAAAGTAAGAAAAATAGCAAACTATAACTTTTCTGTTGAAGAAAAAAAGTAATACAACCTTTCAAGAATGTATTAGATAGAAAGGTATGAGTTATTTCATAAAAATAATGGATACATGAACTTTGTTTGAAATTTGGCAAGTATCTAAACTGTAACAGAAATCTGGGTATAAACTGTAACAAAATTGGATCAAAGTCGCTAGGTCTATGCTGTAACCCTTCAAAATTAACCTCGCTCTATACTGTAACATTGTTTATTTTTTCAAACGCATTTTACCAACAGGAAAATAGGTTCAACTGGTCATTTTCTTTTATAAACGTTTCTAAACATAAAGGACTAGCGTTTTGTAGATTTACTTTATCTAGGCATGCTTAAATAATGTCGGAATGGGAGAAAAATGCGTTGGACTCTCGATTCAAATTCTTAAACCGTCAAATCTGCACATTTATGAGACAATATGGAGATAAATCTGTGGTGCAGGATCTGAAGAAATATATGACTAGATACCGGATTCTGTTCCTTACAAGCAAAGCACAAAAACATCTTTTAGAAATTACACTACTAGTAGTATGGACCTGAATAAAAATCACCTACCTCTCTTCCCATAAATAATCCTCCATCTTGAAATTTCTATACTGTAACCGAAAAACGCGATACTGTAACACGTTCCCTACGGTGGTACTGTATAGTATCAAAAATTGAACTGAAACACAGTCGCTGGAAAGGTGATAAAATTGAATCGATTATGAATAGACCGTTATTGAATGGTCATTGTGTTATACTTCACAAAAGAAAATATAGCCTGAGGTCAATATGGCATAAACTCGGTTAAATATATCTATAAAAAAAGAAAAAAGAAATAAATAAATAAAACTTCATATATAAGGGCGTTCATTGAACGCCGCCTTTCCTTGTTGATCTTGTTTTTCATATTTTGTGTTTTATTACTAAAAGTATAAAGTAAGAAAATGCAAGTTACAAACAGTGTGATATTATATGAAGTGGAAATTTACGATAAGGTGAAAGAAATAGAGATGCTCTCAGGCCAGGAAAAAAAGCCCTCCCCGGCACCGCCTGATAACTAAAGTAAAGTTTAAAACAGTTTGTCAAGAATGGGCGAGAAAAAGTGTTTAAAGTAGTCTCCTTTATTGATTCCTGATGGCTCTAGCGTATTCAGTCGGCGAATCACGCGAGACATACTGGATTCGCCGACTGAATACGTATATATTTATATAGTGTACGTATATACGTATATCTAATCTACATAGTGTTGAAATTAATGGGCATTAATAAATTGGTTAATTTATAAAATTGTCTTGACTATATTTACATCCCAACTATACAAACCACAAGAATACAATTTCATTATAATGGCCAAATTGTGATCATTATATTTCCGAACGATTCTTATTTAAAAACTGCCCCCTATTACAAGT